>NW_003852449.1:6516056-6521842 GCF_000181295.1 Otolemur garnettii | reverse complement strand
TCCCTCCTGCCCTTACACCTTCTCCCTCTGCTCCAGTGCAGCTCCCTCCTTCCCTTAGACCTTCTCACTCTGCTCAACTGCAGCTCCCTCCTTCCCTTAGACCTTCTCACTCTGCTCAACTGCAGCTCCCTCCTTCCTATACAGGTGTTCTTCCCAAGAGCAGTCCCTAATAAACCACCTGCATGTCAGTCTTCCTGCCTGAATCAGTTTCTGGAGTAGCCAACCTACCACATGCAGACACTGCACTGTGCCTGATCTACCCTGCTAATTCCCGTGGCCTAGAAGCCTTTTAGCTCCTTGTGATAACAACATATTTATTCCTTTTGATTCTGCCTATTTCTTTAGGCTAAGAGAACAACTGGGTTACATATCTGGATCTACCTGTGTAACTTCAAGTGCAATCCTCCAGAGCAGACTACAATCTGCTTTACTATGTTTCATTATTTGCTTTATAAATAACTTTCTATCTGTGGAAATGCTGAGTCTTTCATTAATAATGTCATAATAATTATTGGGAGGATGACAACTATGTGAAATTAGAATCATTCAACAGATAAGCCACCAGAAAATATTCTTACAGCAAGTTTAGTATCATCTGTAAGAAAATCTAGACTAATTTTTGTCACAACCTAAGACATTTAAATATCATTTTTAGGTTCACAAAATAGTTCATCCATTATTTTAACAGTCTTTATTCTACTTTTTATAGATATTCAATTATTGATAAGTGTTAATAGTATATAACATTCCATGAAATGATACATAGATACACTTAAATCTAGATGTATATGTATATAATTCAATGATTGAATAACTATCCATCTCTGTACACAATGGAACATGCATCTAAGGTACCATGAAATGTAAAAATTAAAAGTAAAGAATGATATAAAAATAGGGTACACTACGTTCTGAAATTACCCCCAAACATAGAATTAAATGTATAACTGGTAAAAAAATAAAATCCATTAAACACTTTCTAAACTTGGAGTTCACCCATCTTTTACAAAGCCTTGCATTTTAATTTGAAATTTTCAGTTACAAAATACGTGACACTCCCACTGTTTGACAGTATTATCACAACTTTCAATGCACAAAAAGTCATGTCCCCCTAGTTTCAAGTATTTGGCTCAGGTATTAAGAAGATGCTGTTTAAAGGAAGGATTCACAAAATCAGTGTTTCTCCATGTTTTCAAAATAAAGAAGTCTGGTTTTAAAATACAATAACAACAGTTATACTACCGAATTAATGAATTCCCAACTGTGAAATGTGAATGTATAATGAATTTCAGGATGCTGTTCCTGCAGCCAGACTGAATTAAGAGTTAAAGTTCTAAAGACTCAATTGCCTCTGAAATTTCGAGGGGGGATGGTTATCAGTTAAAGAAAACATCAGCTGCTTAGAAATGCATGACACTGCAGCTGAGTATAATACCTTTCCTGTTCTCTCTTGAAATGGTTTCCTATTGAAGCAGTTTCTGTATCCATCACACGATAGCCAGAATGGTACAGGGTTATACTGTATAACACAATAACTGCATTCAAAAAGCATAGCAAAAAAATGACTTTTATGGTAGCAAATACTGTAGCTAAAAGCCTAAAACAAATCACTAAGCTGCACTAATTTGTAAGCATTGAGGTTTGAGGAACTCACTGGCAACTCAGGGCAGAACTTGTAATCAACTGTCCTGCTGAGCACAACAAGATTTTCAAGAAAAGAAATCCACTGATATAGTCTCCTCAATTAAATCTGTGTGAAAAATGTCCAAGCAACACCCAGAGGGAACTCAAAAATCAGGCCAAATATGACATTTAACTATCAGTCTTAGTAAGGCCAGTGATTGTTAATCAGCCTGGGGGAAGGATGTAGTATACCTGACAGTGGTTATTTTTTATAAGCAAATGCCTGCAATTTTATCTGAAGGAATATAGCTACTTCTGCAGAATATAGAGCAGAGCTATGTCTTCATTTTTACAGGTTACTAATTACGAATAAGCTTAAAATACCCTGTCATTCCAAAAGTAATTTATACCAGAGAGAGTCCTCAGTACAGGCATTTCAATACTAAAAAGAAAAAAAATAATAAACCATATCTTTCTTTTCTAAAAAAGAAACTGAATGGTGTAAAGTGCTAATGTTAGCTACCTATATATATTTCTCAGGAAAAGCACTGTAACTTATTTCGCAAGTTGAATTTCAAATATGTATATACCATTGGAGGTAAGTTTCATGCATGGCACGATGGGAGCTAGCTACATTCCATGTTTTAAGCACAGAAAGTATAAGCATAGATATATCTAACTATAATTTTAATAATATATAAAAAACTATTAACAAGTATTTCTTTTTACATATTGTTCATATTTGAATCCAAATCCAACCACCAACAATGATATGGGTTAGTTAAACTTTATGAGTTTCAGATTTTGCACTTATCTCATTCAAAGATTTAGAGTAGGGTTTAATGTCTGTAAAATCCCTATGCAGGCCTGGCATAAAACATGCAGTTCACAAATGGCAATTATTCTGTGAATAATTACTATATTTCATATTTAATTATTTTTCAATAATAGAGAAATAGGGAAGATAACCCTAAATACTTAAATTTAGTTTGTGCATATATTTTAGAAAACAGATGTGAATGCAGGTATGTTTGATGTGTTTCTCACTTAGAACGCAGAAAATACTGCCAAGAAGTCCTGACTAATGGAATGGCAGGGATGGTCTTCTATGTATGTAACTGCCACGTTTGTAACTTCAAATGTATCAATCACTGTAATGCAGATAAAATAAACTGCACAGCAGTGCCCATAGCTCAGTGGATTGGGCGCCAGCCACATACACAGAGGCTGGCAGATTCCAACCCAGCCCAGGCCAGATAAAACAACAATGGCAACAACAACAACAACAACAACAACAAAGCCTTGGTGCCTATAGCTCAGCGACTAGGGCGCCAGCCACATACACCAGAGCTGGCGGGTTCAAATCCAGCCTGGGCTTGCCAAACGACAATGACAACTACAATCCAAAAATAGTCAGGCATTGTGGTGGGCACTTGTACTCCCAGCTACCTGGGAGGCTGAGGCAACAAAATTGCTTAAGCCCAAGAGTTTGAGGTTGCTGTGAGCTGTGACGTCACAGCACTCTACCCAAGGCAACAGCTTGAGACTCTGTCTCAAATAAATAAATAAACTGCACATGTATTATGGAGCTAAGAAACATTTCTCTTTTGTCAACCTAAAAAAAGAAAGAGAAGTAATGATAGTTTCCAAAAGTAATGTTGTAAACTCATGAATACAAACATGAATTTATCACAAAAAATATTTGAAAATAAAATGAATATTTGGTGAGAGATCACATTACCCCACTTCCAAAAATAAGAGTCAGATTTGCAAGGCAAATGGGAAAGCCACCTCGGTCCCTGAGATTAACCCAAATAAAGTTCAGTTACTACTGAATGCACACACACACTTTCTTATATATATTTATATAGGGAATATATTTATTTGTGAGTTTGTATTTTTAAAGTATGTATATATATACATATAAATATATGTATTTGCAATGTGCATCTGTATGTATATAAATATGTGTGTGTGTGTGTATGTATCTAGAAATAGATGGACATACCTTTTTAGACCTCTGAAACTGAGAAAGTGGTTACATATAAAAGTTTCAAAGTACTTCTTTGCATAAATCATCTTAGACAATTAAGGCATTAACAGTAAGTTTCAATGATGACAGAAAATAAAAAAAGCTTTTTGAGAGCTTAGCCAAAATGAGGTAATGAGGTAACAGTGAACCCAGAGTGAGAAAGAAGGCCATTCCCCACCCCAACGGCTACAACCGGAGGGATGACCAGGAGTGAAGCCCAGGAAATAATCAGAGAATAAACAGCCTCTGAGTAAAAAGGTGGGTTATTTCAGGCCATAGTCTACTGAGAGTTTTTCTTGTCTTGGGAAAGATGGGAGGTTTCCAAACTCCAGTTTTCACAATGATGATGCCATTGTGTAGTTTACAACATTTTAGGGAATGGTCATAATGAAAGAGAGCCGTGCCGCCATAACCAAGTATGTTAAGATGAACCTGTATGTGACAATGAAAGACCAAAAATGTTCAAGATTTAGTTTTAACTAACTATGGGGTGAGACTGAAGCCTCTTTAACATGAATAGAGTTAAAGCGAAGAGCACAGGTGATACGGACCAGTGTGAACGTGAAAAGCATAAGTGACTCAAAGGATGACAGAAAATCAGGACGATGACAGAACATAAGCCATAAAAAAAAAAAAAAAAGATACATGTTGAGAACCAGAATGAAACCATTACCTATACCATTTCTAGATAACAACTTCACGAATTCTGAGATACCAGGTAAGACTTGTAACTCTGAAGCTGCTTGGCAGTCCTATCTGTTGATAGCACAGTGTCCAGTGTGTGTATATGCTTAAGCTTGAGGTCACTTTTTTAGCAAAGGCAGTATTGTTCATTCATGATAGGGAAACTCTTCTCAACTGATAATTTTGTTGTTTCTTTCTAGTCCTGAGTAAAGATAGCCGTCTAGTTGGGCTAAAGAGGTACCTGACCCATATGCTAAACTAATAATACTATAAAGGTAATATTCTGAGTTCAGAAGACTAACCCAATTTAGCCATTGCAGCCACCTAGTTAACTGTATGAATGGGGATTATGGGCGTGAACTACCTTTCACTGTCAAAAAACACAAAGTAAGTGCCGAGGAAAATTTAAATGCATTGTGTCTAAAAATCCTTTTTATGCATGTGGCTATTACGGTTTAAGACTGAATAAACCCCATTTGCCTTTTCAGTTAATTCTACTTTAAAGATGTTTTTTCAATGATTATATGAGTAAGTGAGAAACAGTAATTTGAAAAATTAGAAGAAGATGTTACAAAATAATTTTATGAGAACCCCATTTAATGATTTGTCTTCATATTATGTGTTTATTTAGAAATTACTGATTATAAGCATTCTTACAACTATATGCCTATGTTTTCTTTGTTTGGGTGGATTCTTTTTATATACTGCTATTTTTCAATCAGGCTTGAAATGGAGGGTATTGAAAATATTCTTGCTCCTTGACCTAAAAACAAGATGTGCACATCTATTTGAACATATACATATTTATATAAGCACAACTGTAGCCATGTAACATAGGTTACACTCATGCTCTCTAAGCTCTTCACTGGAGGGGGTTACCAGCTCCCTGCCCACCACCATCATTAAAAAGCAAACGGATTAACTTCAGCCTTGCCTGGATAGAGAGGAAGCCTGAGGGGCAGTACCACACACACATGCATACCAAATGCAGCACCCATAGCATTTCACGCACATCCTGCAGCTAGCGTTGACAAATACACCACTGGAGTCATCTTCTGCTTGACTGACACAACTGCAGTATTTTTTTCCAAAAAGTAACTTGCCCCCTGTTACCTTCTAGCCCCTTATTCTGTTCTAAAACCTGAGTGAGGTTCAATTGCAAGAGCATCTAAGTGTGCAGTTTTTCAAGAAGAGAAAAGAAACTTTCCACGTTCTCCCCCTTCTACTCTGGATATAAAACCCCAATGGCACTTTTATTCTAGCAGTTCAGCGTCAGTCCACTCTCCTCAGAGTTCCCCAGGTGTGGAAACATCAGGCTAGAGATTAAGATTGTGACTGAGGGAACACACTGAGGCAGAAGCTGGGCAAGAAGAAAGCCCAAGTGACCCGGCAGACTCGGACTCCATCACACTGCCCTCCAAAGGCCCAAGTGACCCGGCAGACTCCA
>NW_003852449.1:6514488-6515097 GCF_000181295.1 Otolemur garnettii | reverse complement strand
CCAGCAGACTCCATCACACTGCCCTCCAAAAGTCCAAGTGACCCGGCAGACTCTGACTCCATCGCGCTGCCCTCCAAAAGCCCAAGTGACCTGGCAGACTCCATCACACTGCCCTCCAAAAGCCCAAGTGACCCGGCAGACTCCAACTACATCGCGCTACCTTGCAGGGTGATAAGCAACAAACACCAGGAAAAGCACACGCCTCTCTTTTCACAAGGGCAATGCATTTGTCTCATTGGCCGCACACTTGAAAAGAACAATGTGACGCTTTCAGTCACCTAGACTCATGTTCTGTTGCTTCTAAGCAACACATCTTTTTAGCCTTGAAATGTCTTTTGAATTTGCCTCAGACAGGAGCTGCTATGTATATTCCAAGCTTCCCAAGGTTGCTTAGATTTGGAGAGAGCTCCGTGTCCCATAGGAATTTTAGAGACAACTGCCTTTAGAGTTCTTCCGAAGAGCTGTTAAATTAGCTTCCCATTACACAGATACCACCACAGAAACTAGAGGGACGTTAAGTGTCCAAGCAAGTCCCAGAGTATCAAACAATCATTGATTTTGCAGACCTACAGACGTCTGGAGGGGGAAGACACAGTTTAGAGTTGGGAT
>NW_003852449.1:6486163-6514468 GCF_000181295.1 Otolemur garnettii | reverse complement strand
CTCCAGGCAGGGTCCATGCTGTAGCCATGCTCTTCATCCCTCTCTCACCTGTATCATGCTAACCGACGTCCAAGGCTCAGTGCTTGATGGACCAGCTTTCTGAAGTTTCCTCCAAGCATGACAGCAACTGTTTGGATTAGCTCTCTTTTGCTTAGGCACAAATATTTGGGTATTTCTCAGAGCCTTATGTTATTGGTTTTTCCATTTGCTTTTATCTCCTTAATTAACTTATAACCTCTTGGAATTTATAGCCTTTACAACGCAGCTGGACCATTCATCCACAGCAGTGAAACATCAATATGCTAACTGAACTTACTGGAACTTTACCTAAATTGGCCTAGAACCTGTGAAGAATTCTCACTGATTGCAAGCGGCACATCTTATTCAAATACTTTCCATACTTCTTAGGACACTCGTAAGATCTGCAGTAAGAAGTCCCCCTGAGGTGAGGCAGGAACCCAACTCAGTTACACTCAAGAGTAACAGCCACAGTGCCGACGTTCAGTCTGCGCCCACCTTTCCTCACATTCCCAAGTCACAGAATCCATCAACAAAAAGAATGATCTGGTGATCAAAAATGACATAGGCTCTTTTTCAAAAGCCCCTGATCACTTCATCTTGCCCTACCGGAAATTCTCCCTGAAGATGTCCTTCAGCCACACAACAGACATTTTTCTTTTTTACTCTGTAGGATGCATTTGAGAAAAGTTCCAGTTACTTCAGGTAAAAAAAAAAAAAAAAAAGAGTGTGCCGTTTTGCCATTACTTAAAGGGCAGAAACATTTTTATAATAGCCTTTACTTCCTACTCACCTCTTTCAGATCCCAGCTGCCTTTTGTGCTGTCCATTAGGATTCGGGGACGTCTAGCTGTGAAGAAACCTTTCCTCTTCCAGACACACGTTTCCCTTTCTGTGGACTCACTCAATTATTTTGATTCTTTCCATTCCCATTACAACAAAGTAAGACAAGAAATACATTGCTTGAAAATAAAATAACATATCACATAGTTGACTCTGTCAACCACACTGCAAGGGTCCCCAACCTTTTTGACACTAGGGACTGGTTTCATGGGAGACAATTTTTCTATGGGTGGAGGAGTATTTCAGGATGATTCAAGTGTGTTCCATCTGTGCTTCAGATCATCAGGCATTAGATTCTCATAAGAAGTGTGCAACCCAGATCCTTCACACACACTGTTCACTATGTGGCTTAATCTCCCATGAGAATCTGAGGCCACCACTTATCAGACAGAAGCTGGCGTTCGGGCGGTGATGTGAGTGATGGGAGTGGTAATAAACACAGATGACGCCTCCCTCGCTCACCAGCCACGCTCTGCTATGAGGCCCAGGATCTCCTGCTGTGTGGCCCAGTTAGCAATGGGCCATGAACTGTTACCTGTCTGTGGCCAGAGGTTGGGGACCACAGATCCTCACAGGACAGTCCTTAATATAGATATGGCCATGAATAGAAAGAAACAAAAGTCTCCTAGTTTTATCCAAAGTTGTAGGGGTAGTATACATACAAAAAGACAATACGAATAAGTTACATCATAATTCCTAGCACTGTTCACCCTACCATAACATGTATTGAAATGACAGGTTTAGAGTTAAATGTTTAATGGCCAAAAAATATGATCCTAACAGGTGACAATCTCATCACTGATTTTGACTCCTAAGGAATACATGATTATAAAGCAGAAATCCTTGTTCTGACTCGGTTCAGCTGATGGCATCAATAGAAAAAGAAATAAAGGATTTCAAAATACAAGATGAGAAATGACAGAGTGCCTTGGAGAAGTAGCAAGAAACCAACATGAAAAAAGCTTCAATGGGGTCTGTGCAAGGTGGTATAGTTAGGAAAGAAAATAGAATTGTGAGGGTATAAAATGGAAATCACTAAGTTTAAACCTCAATAATGGAGCATGGGAAATTCATGAGAAATTTTTGTAATTTTCAAATCATAAAAAGTTCCTACAGTGTATATATCTAGACCCTAGAAAAAAGAAATTTCACAAATCCCATAGGACATCCTGAGATAATAGTAAAACTTTTGTGTCTTAAATCAATGGGGTTACTTAATGATTTTAAAGTTTGTTCTTACTTATAACTTTGTGATTTCACAGGAGCAAGAGATTAATTAGGCTTGAAAATAAAAATAGGATACAGTTTTCTATGAATGTAATCATTTTTCAGTTGGCTCTAAATAGTATACTATTTACATCAACAGTCACTGAAGGAAAGAAATAAAATTTCATTTTGTGGAACTATTCCGTTAATGGCAATTATGATGAAGCTGAAAACATTCATTCCATTCATACTTGAAATGCATTCAATATAACAGTTTGCATATTCTTCCAAAATAGCCTAAAAGGAGAATTAAAAAAGACCTTCCCCAATTTAACTCTGAGCAGATATCACATTCCCCTGGTTAGTGTTAGCTGACAAAGAGTACAAGCGCTAGAGATCAGTTCCAGAGCCAAGCCAGTATCTAGCTATTTGTTGTTGTTGCCTTTGTGGGTTTTACAAGTTTTGAGTCCAATTCTTGTGGGTCTCTTCCCAAAACATGAAGGCCAAGAGACAGAACATAAGTGAAAAATCACCCATAGATTTTGAGGGCAACCCAAGGCCATGGTTCTTTTTTTTTTTTTCTGACAGAGCCTCAAGCTGTCCCCCTGGGTAGAGTGCCGTGGCATTACAGCTCACAGCAACCTCCAACTCCTGGGCTCAAGTGAGTCTCCTGCCTCAGCCTCCCAAGTAGCTGGGACCACAGGCACCTGCCACAACGCCCAGCTATTTTTTGGTTGCAGCCATCATTGTTGTTTGGCGGGTCCGGGCTGGATTTTAACCCGCCACCTTAGGTGTATGTGGCTGGTGCCTTAGCCGCTTAAGCCACAGGCACCGAGCCAAGATCATGGTTCTTGATACTGTCTTACTAAAATATAAAGAGAACTCAAAAGTTCTCATGATATAATCCCATCCCTATGAGTCGTGAACATTTTAATAGTCCTAGAAATGATCAAATGACATTTAAATTTTAAATTTTAAAAGAATACAGAGTCATGTTCAGAAAAGTGTGCTTGTATCCTTCGTCTCAAGAAAGGCTTAAGGTGTTTTACAATCACAAAACTATAAAAATAAAATAGCATTAAAATATAAATATGAAGAATCATAACCAAAGACAACAAAATTAATCCAAGAACTCAAGATCATGAAGAATGCCTTCTAGAATTCCTTTTGTAACATATTCACTAGGATTACCTCATCTCTAAACTTTTACCTCTGACTCTTGTCTGCACCCTGGCATCCTACTTATCTATTCACTATAAAATGATAACATAGGCTTGATGTATAATTTGTTCAATCTAAAATACAAAATATTCATTACAAAATTTTATGACAAATTTACAAGACTTCTACCTGTTGGCCACTTCTTTGTAAAATTTTGTAATGAATATCTTGTTAATAAAGGTACATCTAGCAACAATTTCCCACTGTCCCCATGTATGGTGACTTACTCAGGACACTCTGTACCTACTGGTCCACTCAGTGGCTTCCTCAGGGACATATAGCATGCACAATTAATATGGTACAAAATAATATGCCCATTTTGCAGGTGAAATTGCAGTAACATGATCAGCAAGCACCAATGGACAAAATTTATCCCGAGCTAAGATGGCAGCCAAGCTAAGAGTATGTGAGTGTGCAGGGACAGTCAGGTGAGGAGTGGGAAAAGTGGTGAGAAAGACTGTGATAGAGCTTCAGATTGATTTTTTTTTTTTAGCAGTATTTATTAAAGTCATCATCTTCTTCTACAGGCTGACATCCTAAATATGGCTCAGTCAAAAGCAGTATCTCATCACAGGGCCTCTTAAAATCCAATCTGGACAAAAATCACAATAAATATACCTTAGGATAACTTTGCTCTGAGGTCAGCTATGTCCTCAGTCTGGCTGTAATGGTTGACTGACATCCCATAGCTTCCTGGTCCTTTTGGATCAATGTACCCATCCAGATTCACCCACTGACAGTCTGAAGCGTCTTCCAGTACCTTCTTGTCTTATCTCTTTGTTCTTAATTCCACCAAGTTATTTTGGTTTAGCTGCTCTCTGGGGTGCCATTCTTAAACTGTATGAGATATACATGTATATCTCAGACAGATAAAGATACAGCTATAGGCAAACCGTATATATATAAATTACGTATGTTATATATACACAGGGTTATATAGTTTGTTAATTTGTCTTTTGAATGTGTTGGGCAAGTTAGCATGTGATTGACACATATGTTGGATACCTAACACATTCTGGAAGTGTTTTTTGGACAGTGGGTCATTTCAGAACACAAAGTCATTGCTTGATTTGGTCCCCACTGAAACTTTTCAGAGTTGGAGTTTTACTGTGTTTTTTTTTTTTTTTTGCTTGTAGTGGGAATTTGTGCTGATGCACTAATGTTTTAGCATCTTCCTTGGAAATTAAGAGTGTGATAATCAGGAATAAAAATACAGTATGTCAACGGAGAAATTTTTCCCTTTTTTAGCCAGCCAACTGAGAAGTTTACACAAGGTATGATTCTAGAGAATATGTCATTATCAACTGGATCTCTATAAAACACACTTAAGTAACCCAAACAATTTACTACCACAGAATAACTTAAGAAGAAAACTTTCAAAACTAGGAACATGCTTCAGATCATTTAGCTCTAGATAGTTCAGTAAGGATGCACATGGTTGGAGTTTACATTCTGACCCTTGACAGTATGTCTAATTAGTTACCCAGAGCTAACCCTGATGCAACATGAGCACAACAAAATTAATAGCACCAAAAATAGATACCAGCTCATTGTTGATTTAATGATATTTTGGTTTTTAGTGGTGGCATTTAAATAACAAGAAAACTCAAATAAAACTTTAAGATATCATTTGGGAAAGAAAACGGAGCCATCTCGAATGTTTTTATTTTATTTTTTAATTTCAAAATATTATAAATGGTTTTGGTTACATGTGAAAATTCTAATAACTTTTTGAAATTCAAGAAGGGAGAATTATAGCACATGGAAGTAAATTTAAAAAATATGTATCTCCAAATAGGCATTATGCATTTAAATATCTGTCTTCAGAAGTCCACATGACTATGACTGTGTATGTGTGTGCACACATGTGTGCATACTCTCTATTATGAAGAGTTTTTGCAATCTTTCAGAACTGTTTCCAAATAATTCATTTTACTATAATGTCATATCTATTAGGAAATATGCAAGAAATATAAGGAACAGATCCCATTAAAAAAAATTTAAGGACAGAACCATTGGCCAAAGGTAGACAGGCAGTTAAAGGATAATCTATCTCTCTTATCCAACTGCCACACCATATGTAAATCTTAGCTGTTGTGTAGTTACTTTGGTTAAAAAAATCATTCCAAGATAACTGACAATAAGTTCCTAGGTCTACGGCAGAAACTTTTATACACATGGCTGTGGAACTGAGTGGGCATGAGAAGAAGAAATTAGAGTACTGGAGGCAATATAACCCAGGCACTAACAAATATTTTCAATTTCCTAAATATTAAAATCCAAATTTCATGATCAGAGTTTTTGAGCCAGAAGTGGAGAAGTGAAAGGACTGCCTAGCCATTCTAGGAAAAGAAGACTAGAATGACACAGCTTTGAATCATGGAAATCAGCCATTCTCAACCTGTGGGTTTGCCACCCACAGGAACTGTATTAAAGGGCTGTGGCATTAGGAAGGCTGAGAACTACTGATGTAAATATTATAATTTTAGGTGACAATGAAGTTATCTCACCTGAGTAATCTTTTGTTTCCTCTTGAACCTGGCTATCAGAAGACAGAATTAAGAAATAATACTTTGTATAGTATGAATGGTTTACATATGGAAAATACAGACTTTTATAATAGAAATTTTCTATCTAGGTTTTTGAAGTTTTTGTTTATACTTTTTCTACTTTTAAAATTAATCACTTTCAAAGATCTTGAAGTAAAATGTTCAAAACACCTTACACTAAATCTTACATCTGTTACAACTGATCAATTTTTAACTAAATAAAACTAAACTGATTCCTTCCTTATAAGTGCTTTGACAACAATAACACTACCTTATGTTAACAAAGGTCATGATTTACAAAGTCAAAGCAAATTGTTGGTGTAGGTCAGAGCTTCTCAGACTTTCAGTGTTCATGGAACTATCACTCACTAAGGTGAAGAACAGGAATGGGTGGGTCTGACTTTCAGATGTAGAAAGTCTCAGAGGGGCCTGAGAATTTGCATTTCAAACAAGTCCCAAGGTCATGCTGATGCTAAAGATCAGGGTGAGGCTTTAGGGAACTTAAACTTCTGTGATAGGCAAGACCTACTTGAAAAGTCATATACAATTTTTTTTTTACCCACCTACTAGCTGTGACATTTACAATGACCAGGAATTCTGATTAATATTTCTCACACAAAGCCAATTCTATTCCTAGCTACGTGACTAATGACCACATCAATATTAAAACAAAGCTTCACGAAAAAGACCCCATCTTCATTACAATCCGTGGCTCAGTGGCAGAACTGCCTCTCCTTGACTGTTAACAGACATGGGCACAGGATTATATTCATGAAATCGTTTCCTATTTCTCTCCACTGTTAGTCCTTTCCACAGTCCATGGTGAGACTTGCCAAGACAATCTGAAGGACAAAAAACATGATAGGAAATTGGAACTAAGCCTTTCTAGCTCAGACAGTCCCACCAAGGTCCTGCTGCCTCCGCCACCACAGTCCTTCTGACTTCTCATTACCCTCTACCCCCACAGAGAGGCACACATATTCTAAAAACAATACAAAACCAAACACTTATTTCAGCAGGGATGATCTGAACCTATGAAAGAGAAACACAGATTTGGACATGGGATGAGAGGAATTCAGCTCTTGAGGTTCTAACCACAGTATTCCTCCATCTCTAGAAGCCCAGCTACTCTCAAGGGTTCAGGGGACAGCTGGGTCCAGCAGAGTCACCAGAACACCCCGTGAACGCCTGCTATCTCTCAGGCGCTACCTCCTGCTGTCAGTGCAGTTTTATGTGGCCAGAAGACTCAGTATCTCTCTCACACACATGTCCCACACACAGACACCCCATCTCCAAGTCACCACCACCACCAGACAAGCTGTCTTTCACTTGGAAAGGAGGGAGTGAGGAGAGGGAAGTTCAGATGCTTAGAGGTGGGAGAACGGAAGCTTGCTTGCTAGCTCGAGCCAGGAAGGCAAGTGGAAAGACATGGGAGGGGAGTGGCAGATGCCGCAGGGAGAGACCAGAGCTCACTGCTGGACCCCCTTCTTTCTCCCCTGCCCTCCTCAGCCCTGGGCAGAATACAGTGGAGAGAGGAAAGGCTGCGTCTGATCACTAGAGTTTATCCCTGAACATCTGCGCAGGGCTGCACTCATGCCTTCCAGAGAGTCTGAGAACTCAGAATACACTGAGACACCATCTGCTCTATGGTCTGCTCTGGGGTCTGCAAGGAAAACTCCAACACTTTCACCAATACTCACGCCTTTTGGCCCAGGGACAGCCATTGACCTAGCCCTGCAGTGCTGGGGTCCAAACCCTAGTGAGATCAAGGATGAAGTGGGCTGGGTTTCCAGCACACAAGTCTGGATACTGGCTGTAGGGGGTGCTGCATGTGAGTCTCGGTCATCTGGCCCCTCAAGGGCTGCTGCCGACCCTCCCACCAAACCTCGAGCACACAAAAGTTATTTTTCTATTGGGGCACCGCCTGCTTGTCCCAAGAGAGGGTTTAGATTTCAGTCCACTATTAACCAGGACCCGTGTGTGTGTGTGTGTGTGTGTGTGTGTGTATGTAGTGTTTAAATTCCGAAAACCAAGGGTGTCAACTGCTGACAGGCAAAAGAACCTGGATTTGTTTTTGAGGACTTCAAAAGCTCCGAATTAACAAGCCTGTCGTTCTCTAGGTCCTAAACCTTCCAGATCTGGGTTCCAGGGGACAGCTGAGACTCTGTTCCTGCTGGAGCGAGCTGGTGTCCTGCCCTGGAGCCGAGACGCGCGGACTTAGCCGTCCGTTCATTCATGCATTCGCTCATCCATTCACACAAACATGTCCCTTAATTGTGTCTGGCACCGAGAATCTCGCCTGCTATTTTCCCCTCCCCAAGTCAGTGCTCATGGCAACGGCTGGTGCAGAACGCGACTCAACTGTCACCCCACTTCCTGAGCTGGAGAATCAAGGCATGTAGGTATTGACAGAAAAAGGGAAATGTGAAGAGGCAGAGGCGGGAGGCGGGAGGCGGGAGGCGGGAGGCGGAGAGGGGTGGGGAGACTCCAAGGGGTCACACTTGAAGCTTCCCTTCAGGGGGAAACCGCAGCACCGACACCGCGGCATGCAAGCATTATTAAATCAAAGGCTACTGGAGCTCGGGTTCCCCGTGGGGATAAATCAAGTGCAAAGCCACTCGTCCGCACGAGTGCGTCGCTGCCGGCTCGACCCAACTCCGCGCCCGAGCCCAGGCGCCGGGGGAGCGGCTGGCAGCCCAATCCGCAGCGCGCTCGCTGCCTCCTCGGCGCTCGCAATAACGTGATGAAGTGTAAATCAAAAGCCACGCCGGGAGGGGCCCCGGAGCGGCGCGACTCGTGCATTTTCGCTCAGCAGCCTGCCTCGCCTAAGAATCACAAGGTCACGATAGCTTCGCGATTGCACTCACCGTACACTCCTTGGCCGGAGATCCCCTCCAGGAGGACTGTCAGCAGCCACACGAGACCGTACACCAAATCCATCTTCACGTGAACATGAACATGTCCAGCCCAGGGGGGACGCGGCGGGACCTTCCGAAGGCCGGCGGCCAACCAGGCGCGCTCCGCTCGCGCCCGGGCCGGGCCGAGGCGCCCGGGAGCTGCTGGCGGAAGGAGGAAGCGCCGTCCGTCCGTCCTTCCCCCGCGGCGGCCGCGAGCGGAGCGCAGGAGCCCCGCACGCCCCGCACTCATGCACACACACGCGCGCACACACACACTTGCACAACACAAGACCCCGACACACACTCACACGAACGCCGCACTCACACCGGGCGCCTGGGAGAATCGCAGACGCGGGGAGGGAGCGGGGGGCGGTGATGGGAAGGGGAGCCGAGAGGAGCAGGGCTCTTCAGGGAAGCGGGCTCGAGTCTCCGCAGCGGCGGCGGCGCGCGGGGCAGGCGGCGGGCGCGGGCAGGGGGCCGGGGTGCCGCGCGATGCGAGCCTGGCTCGGACAGCCCCGGAGCAGGAAGTGGCCTCTGACCCGGGACACCGACCGGGGTTCTCTGGCCTGGGTTCGCCTTTACAAAGTAACTCGCGAAGGTCCCCGGAGGAGCGTCAGGCGGCGGCAGCGGCCCGCCCGCCCGCAGTCCGGAGCGCCCAGCTCTGCTGTCTTGCCTTCCCCCATTCCATCAGTTGCCATTGCAACGCCAATCCTGTTACACCGCACAGACTCGCATCGCCCAGCCGAGCGGGGAGGAAGAGGAGTGGGGCTGGGGGGCCGGGTGGGGAGGAGGGGCAGGAAGGAGGGGAAGGAGGAGGAGGAAGGGGTCCAACGGGGAGCGGAGTGTGCGTCTGGAGCTCGCTTGGGCACCGGCCTCGGCCGCCGCCGCCACTGCTACCCGGAATCGCCTTTAACGCCCCGCCAGCAAGAGGATGCTCCGGCCGGCCGCACCGATTCCGGAGCCGAAAGCGGAGTCCAGGCACTGCCACTTGCGAGACAGAGAGATGCCGAGCGGAGACCCGATCCGCACACCCGTCTACGCGTGCCCACCGGCACTGCGCGCGTCCTCTTCGCTTCCGCGCCGCCCCCGCCAGGTGGAGAGGGTGGGGGCGGTCGGGACCGGCGGGAGTTTAGAGGAGGGAGCCGCAGAAGGGGTTCCCCGCTCGGGCTAACGTAGTGCTGGCATCCGGAGGTGAAGGCGGGAGCGGCCGCCCGCAGAGGGCACCGGCTGCGTGGCCGCCGCTCGGGCCGCGGCTGCGGCAGAGGTGCCCGGGCTGGGCGGCTGAGCGCCCGGGGTTCGACGCCGGCCGGAATCCCTGGATGTGCGCGGGGCTGCGCGCCGCGGAGGCGAAGGAGGGAGGAGGAGGAGGAGGGCGAAGCGGCGAGCGCGGAGCGCGGGCGGACCGGCAGCCGGGCTGCCTGGGAGGACGGCGGTGTGTGGTCACGTTGTGCGCTACGTGCTGAGAGCGCGAGCTGCTAGCCGCAGCCGGGCGACGTCAAAGCCGGGTGCGCGGCTCTGCCGCCTGCCTCCGCGCCTCCTCTGCTCCTCCTTCGCTCTGCCTTCCTGTGACAGCCGAGCTCATCAGTATGGACAACGCCGGAGACTCTGGGAGGCCGGCGGCACCGGCCTCCAGCCTCCCCCGCCGAGGCCCACCTGGCTCTCCGGCAGCTCCGCGGCGGCAGTGCCCGTTATTTATCTCTGCGGCCGCTATCTGCGTCTGCACGCGACGGGCCAGCTACCACCTAGGACCCGGGGTAATTACCTGACACGCTGTCCCCTCCCCGCCGCCCAAGGTCTTCTAGGATCCGCTCTGCTTGGCTAGAGGGGAGAACAGGCCCTAGCACTCGGAAGTGGCACCCTGTCTCTCCCATTTCTGTCTTTTTTACTGGAAATATGCTCATCCCAGCAGATGAAGTCTCTTGGGAAAGCAACGCTAGGACTTCAGATTAGTCTGTTTTATATGCAGTGTCTCCTGAAGTTAACTGCTTGGGAAATCTTCTCCCTTTTGTGAAAGACAGGGTCTTTTACTGGGACAGAGCTAGCTCTGATCTATAGGGAACTGATATATATTATACACAAGGGTTGGTAATAGCCTTACAAAATCCAAAGCATCTTTAATTTACATTGGAACGAGTGTAGAAGTGGCACACCAAAAATTAATAGGGAAGATCTGAGAATATGTTGGTGGTTGTTTTCCATTAGTGCTTCCCGTACACAGTCCACTTTGTAGAATATTCTCCACTATTCAGAGACCGTAAGCATATGGAAGTGGTTGAAATGGTTAAAAATGTTCATTTATACATATGTTACAAAGGTAAATTCTGTGGGATCTGGAGGACTAATCATTTACCTACTCCCCTAACAGACTAATGTCACGCACTGCGGGTCCCTGTTCTGTACTTCTGCGGAGAGTAGGGGCCCCAAGGACTGTAAAATAAATAGTCCTCAGTATTTCTACCAACGTCCCTTTCCTCACCTGAATGGATTCTGCATGTTATGGTGAAGGGATATGATCCAGTGCTTGCCCTCTGGTTTAGAAGACATGAGGAACCAAGAACCAAGAGGGACCTGAAGGACGGTCTATGCAGTGTTGAGAACCCCTGACTTATGAAATGCCTCTCTCAACAGATGGAACGTGGTATCGCTCTAGAAGCGAAACTCAAATGTACAGCATTTCTGAAGAGAAATGAATGAAGCTCACTCACTGGTCACCTGTAGGGGGAAAAATTCTTATGGTTCTGGAGCTCTGCCTTTTCTAAGTAGATTCCTGCCCACTGCAGCACAGCAGCCTCCCAGAGCTGGAAGCTGCAACTCCTTCCTCACATGGAGGCTCACACAGACCTGGTCCCTGAGGCTCTTTTGGATTTCAGCTCATACTGCTCGGAAGTAGCACTTCACCCTCATGCCTGTACTGTCCTTTTTAACTCTTAGGCTCTGTTCAGTGTCTGTAGGACTCTAGATAGGACTCTAGAGTGGAATCATTGTCAAACTAAGGGGCTACAATTGGTGGATATTACTGTTCTTAACCTTTCATATTAAGGCATAAGCTTCAGGAACACAGGGCCTTTCTCTTTCATATAATGCCCATCTCTGCATAGGAAGGACCATGTACCCATAGAGCCCTCAGCAATTTCCAAGTAAAATATCTGAAACTTAGGGAGAACTTGGAGAACCTGGTTGCATTATAATTTAGTTCAATTATACTTGAAATAAAAATTGGGGACACAGCTTGGTACATTAACTCTGTGCCAGGCCTTGTCCTAGATTATCACACACTTAGAGATTTATAATATGTAATCCCTTGCCTCAAGAAACACATGATCTAGCAGACAGGGTATGTTGGTCAACACATGCAACAAGACTTCTACTGAAACTGTAAATGCTATAAATAAACAAAGTCCTAGGGCACAAGGTGACAAATTTTGCATGCAGTCATCAATTGATTATATAATGAGATAAAAATCACACTAGGTTTAATACAGTTTTTGTTCCTATCAAAATACTGCATAGGTTGCTTATGGAAATAATTGGCCAGCTCAATTAACCAAGGTATTTTTTCTTCTTCTTAACATTAAACATTTTTTAAGGTTGCATGGACAAAACAAGCATGTGTGCAGCCACACCTTCCCACTGGCTGCGGAGGGCTTCCAGGTGGGGAGCCCTGAGGCTGAGGGACAGATAGGAGATGCTTTATCCGCGAGAAGAAGAGTTCTAGAAGTCAGATTCCAGACACTGTTATGAAATCAGGCCCAAGACACTCTGTCTTGTCTAATTAGAGCAGTTTCCTGTAGGAGCTGTGTAAATAACTTCAGGGATTGCCAGTTTCTTGGATTTTGCATATTGAATATGAATGTTGCACAGAGCATAGAACACTAAGGAATCCCACACTGCGTCACTGCCAGGGTCCCTTCAAGAGTAAGCTGCTATTTCCAGTAGGAACCGCAATGGTCACTCTGTCATTGGTGATAACAAGGTCATGAACATTTGGGGGCTTTCCCCTAACATCCCTACTTACCATAATAACCCATCATAATTTTATTGACCCTAGTTCAATTTAAAATTTTTGTCTCTCTTCTTGAGTATGAACCTGATATCACAACCTCAGGAGCCTGGGAGAGGCAGTGTCACAGAGAGAGTCAAAGGTCAACAGGAGAGCCCCCCAACGTAGTGGAACAAAAATAAGAAAAATCGGTAACTCTGGAGATGCAGCTCAATAAGGCAGATTCAGAATATCAGTGTCAAGTCTGTCTTTTCTTTTCAACCTAGCCTCTTCCTGCAGCACAAATGCTACACCTTGTATGTTCCTTACATCTGCTTCTGGTTTCCCTGCTGGCCCTTTAAATCAGACTCCCATACACACTATTCCCTGGCAGGTTTGCGGAAACAAAACAGAACATAAATAGATGAAAATTGTCAATGGTGCCATGTGTGCAAGTAATCTTCTGGGACTTCTCCACCCTGACCTGTTACCCCGCACTTCTCTGAGCTTGCTCCGTTTTTCTTGATCACAGGTTCCTTGCCCATATAGCAGCTTGCTGGGACTATAACCTATCCTAAATTATACCTCAATTGGCTGCATATCTGGATGCCAGGACTAGTCTTTTATCCTGTACTAAACCTATTTCTGGTATTTCCAAAACCTGCTCAGGTAAGCTCCATCTTCTGTGGCTCAGACATGCACATGAGACCACTGACTGTCCCCCTCGCCACGTCTACCCAGTTGACCAGATCTCCTTATAAAGCTAGTTCAAAATACAAGAAAATTTGATAAAACCTCATAACTAAAACCACCCCCGTAGTGCATAAAATCTTCTGTCTTGGTAAATTTTCTCTAGCCAAATTCCTGTCCACATAGTTTTATTCCCTTTTGCTTAGTAGCAATTTTCAGCACGCGAGCTTAGAAGTCGAAGCGACATCACACAGATGGGGCTGCTTCAGATACTGGTGAAAGCCGTGAGGCACAGCAGAGCCCTGGGGACAGCAGGTGCTGGTCATTTCCAGAAGGCAGGCAGGGGGCAGTTTTTCCTAAGCAGTAGGACCCAGACACTGATGTGAAGTTCTGTGACAATTATTTAGTTTGAGGACACAAGACTATTCCTCAGTAGGATTTTAGTAAAAACTAAACGCGGGATGAGAATGGTCACTGCTAGACTCAGAAGTAAAGAAGCAGGACAGATCCATACTGTATGGACTGAGAGGGGTTGACGGGGGTCAGTCAGCTTGAGGAAACAGCAAAGGTCTAAATAGAAAAGGAGGTACCCAGGAGAGGCTGGATGTGTGGACACTACTCTGTCAGGATGCCAAGGTAATTTCTAACCAGATGATGGGGCTAAGGGCTCAGCTATAGTGTGGCTGTCCGGGAAGAGTGTCTGACAAACTGAGGAACACAGAGGCAGAGGCGGAATACATGAAGCAAGGGACTCCACGCTCTTGATGCACTATCTTCAAATTAAAGGAGCCTCACATTTCTGGAAGTTCTCACTCATTTGGTAAATGCCATTTTTTCAAAACAGACATGCTAATCCCTAGTTCTAGAGTTTTAGGATTTTCTGTGCCACTCATGATTTCTCTACAATATGTATCTCAAACCCATAATGATTTTTTAAAAGCCTACCCTTAGATACCAAAGCCTAGGTAATTTTAGTAGCCCTGCCCTAGATTTATTCTTATTCTGGAATGTCTCCCTTGAACTCTTATTATAATTCTGACACTATTTTTGGAACAGACATAAGGCTGATTTGTTCCAGAGTAGAAGATGTTCAGTACAGGGCAGTGTGACATAGTATAACGTCTGAGCTTTGACATCAGACTGCCCTGGGCTTGAATTGCTGATGTCATTGTGACCTTGACATTGCCCTTATCCCGTGAAGGAAAAGAGCAAGCTGTTACTAGGAACTTTAAATGAAATAATACATGTAAAGTACCATAGCTTGGCACTTGGCACATGGTGGCCGAGTAATATATTATTATAATATACTGAATACTTCTCTTGATAATGCTGTTAGTTGTTAGACAGCATTGATACACAGGGCTAATAACTTGAATGATTTCCATTTTGTTTGAGTTGACAGCTCAGAACCTTTAATTTTATGAGTATATGAACTGCTTTTCTCTAAACGCGTTACTTCTTTCATTCAAAGCTCATCTTCTCCATTTCTCTTCAGTCACATCAGATTCTGAAGTCAGCTTATCTGTAATAGTTTGGCATTTCTGTATTTAGGAATAGTATAATATCTTCCAGAAACTTGAACATTTTAGAGCACATTCTGCTTCAAGATTATTTTTGAAAGTGCCACATCTCTGGACGTATTCTTAAAGAATTCTGCAACTTCAGTGTTGATGTAGAGAACTTCCTGTTATCGCTACAATCAGTTTATGACCGTTTGAAAACAGATTAGTACGGAGCACTACTTACACTTCTAGGTTGCCAATAAACCATATCAAGATCTACATCAAAGTTAGATTAGAAATTTTTTGGTGGAAATATAAAAAAATCTGCTATTTCTGAACAGTAATTGATTTGCGTAACCCATACATAAGATGTAAAGGATTAAAAGAGAGAATCAAACACAAAATTTATAGATGTAGGTATAACAGGAAATAGAAGGAAGGACATTGGGTCTTAACAAGGTGAAGGGTTTGAAATTAGCCATCGCAACACAAATTTATAGAAATGTAATTTTAACATTCTTATAATTAAATCCATCCTTCTCATAAGCTCCTCATATCAGGTTATGGTTAGAAAAGGCCAGGAAAACACAATCTCTTCTGGGTTTAAAACTTAATTTCTTTTACAGAATTACCTGGTTTGGTAGGGCTGGAGGGGTGGTGGGTAGGGTTTTAGTGGTTGGTGTTTGTTTATTTTCTCTAATGTTCTTCTCCTTGTCTTCAACCCAAGGGTGTTGGTTCGTGTTTTGTGCTGGTAATGGGAGACACATCCACTTTCGCCCAGTGTTGCTGGCCTCCACTTGATCCCTGGGTGTCTGCCACTTACCTGCCGGCTACACTCTTAGCTCATGTGCTCTCCCACTGACTTCAGTCTGAAGAACTGAGCTTCCTCCCCTTTCCAGCCTCAGGTTTTTTTCCCTAGATCTCCAGACATTTTTCCTTCTGCTTTGGGAACAGCAGAAAGTTCTAACTCTCCTGCACACCACTTACTTTGGGGAACCACATGGCCCTATGTGTCTCTCTCTCTCTACCTGGCTACATAGTATATCACGTTGACATTTCTACTTCATTTTAGATCCACTGATTTGTACTTTGTGAATATTTTCACCAGACATTAGGCAAGATTCAAAAAGCAAACTTTATATAGTGTAGAATTCTTCATATGTAAGAGACATTCATACACCTGTCTTCCAAAGTTGCTGTCTTATTCTCCTCTGTCTCTCTCTGTTCCTCTACTGCCCCCCACCATCAGCTTCCCGCTGCAAGACTTCCACCCGGGCAGAGGGGTTTGACCTTCTTTGTATGGGGAAAAATGGACCTTATTTCAATCTTCCATTCCCTACTCTCTAGTTCACAGAAAAAGTCCCACAGTCTGAATCCTCCAAGCTAGAGCTTAATAATTTAGAGCTTGGGTCTGGGAGTTCCCAAAAAACCCTTTTTTCTCTCACATCTCTGCCAATTCTTTTTCTTTTAGCTCTGTCCTTTTCCTGAAGGGATGTCCTACTTCAACCTAAAAACCTAGAGCAGCAGGAATTACAGGATATCAGAAATAAATTTAATATGGGATAATATTTCAAAGTCTTAGTTATCTAACTACACAGTGCAGCCCTCTCTAAATAAGTTACTAAGGTAGTAGGACCAGGACCTGCTTATTTGGGGTGGCCTATGAAGGCAAACATCTTTATCTATCGAAGCTCAAGGGCAAATCCAAAGGTGTGTGGAGCAAGGGTTTGGGTGAGTCCAGGGCAATCACTGAAAAGAAGTACCTTGATGGAGAGAAAAAACAAAAACAAAAACTTGAAGCAAGAAATTGATTATTAGGAGAATGGAAAGGCAAGTATTCTGGCATGTCGCCAAACTGAAAGGACATGAAAATACGACCAGCCAAGTGAGCCTGTGCTGCTGAGCTGCCTGAGTCACCTCATGTGGGTTAATCGGTAAGAACACAACACAAGGGACAGAGTGGAGAAGAGACACCACAGGGAGCTGGACTGGGCTGGACATGACTCCTCCAAATTCACTACTCAGAAAGTGTTGTAGCAGATGTAACCAGTGGAGCCGAGCTCACCCTGGAGTGGCACGGAACCTTAATCTAATCGGCCTGGTTTCTTTATCAGGAGAGGAGAAAGCGCAGGGACACACACAGGGGAGAATGCCGTGGCAGTGATGAGCTGACAAGTTACAGGACGTCAAGGATTTCCAGCAACACCAGCACCCAAGAGAAAGGCCTGGGCAGATTCTCTCAGGAGCTTCCAGAGAGAGCATTGCTCTGCTGACCCCTCGCTTCCAGACGTCTTGCTCCCAGAGCCAGAAGGGAACAAATTCCTGCTTTTGCAAGCCGCGCACTGAGGGGCTCTGCTGCAGTGTTGCCAGGAAATGAATGAGTGCACAGGCGCTCCACAGAGTCCACCAGAAAGCTACTTGCCTGAGACCTCTGCAACGTCTATCCTACATGCTTGCCTTCAGGAATCTTTATGCGTAATGTTATGGAATTGCACTTTCCTAGTTTGGGCAAACCAAGTAATCTCAGTAGCTCTTGAGTTTCCACATCTGTGAAATACACTACTTAACTTGAGGACAATACTGTGGAAGTTCAGTGGAATGATGTTTGCTGAAACATGGGTACCACACCACGCCCTCTCTCAGGGAACCAGAAAGAACAAGGAGAACTGGATATAAAGGAATCCCATCCCCATAACCCTGATGGGTCTGCTCTCCAGGTAGGGAGGGGAAGCCTGAGACAGGACAGAGGAGAGTCCAGGCAGAAGCAGGTCCTCAGTCTTCTCCTATATCTGATGAACGCCACTTTCCTCCCAAAAGCCTGGGAAAAGGAAACTCCCGATTCCCAATTTCCCGCCTCTCTTTTCCTTACTTTACTGTGATGGGGAGGAGACTCTTCCTCCTCTTCCTGTCCTTCTTAAATAAAGTTCCCTTAGAGCACAGGGCTTCAAACTTTTCTCACAGCTTTTAAAATCTCAAACTAGTATAATAAATATATTTTACATCATGAACTAGTATCTACACACCCAAACACTCCCCCCCCCACACACAAACACATACATCAAAAACAATTGCTCTTTCCACACGAGAAGTATTCTGAGGGGTCCTTTTTCTGTTCATTCTAGTCTCTTACATACGATTTTAATTTAAAAAGTGTGGTTGGGCCATATTAAATTTTTTTCTGTCACTCCTTAAAGTGTCATCATGTTTTAGATCAGGCTTGGAGAAAGGATCCTTGTTAGACATATATTTTGAATGGCATTGTTTTATACATTCCTAGCTTTTTTCATTTTATAGGCTGGAAACTTTCCAATCTTTCCAGTAACATTTTTCATGACTAAATAGAATCCAAATATGTAGATGCAATATAATCATTTCACCAGGCTTCCCTTTGGGGGCATTTGATTGGTTTCAAAAGCTTACATTCTAATGGGAGGAAACAGATAGTAAACAATAAACAAACAAGCTAACAACAATAAAGATAATTAAGGTTTTCCTAGGGACTATGAAATGGATGTGACAGAAGATGAAAAGACTGGTAATTAGTAGACAGCTGATATAACAGGAAGGCTATGTTGAGAGAGACCTGAGGACGTAATGTGGTGAGAGATCTACAGAAGAGGAGAAGAATAAAACAGAGCTTCTGGGAGCCTGCTGCATGGAAGGAAGGAACAGAAAGGAGGCCTGAGAAGCAGGTAGGGACCAACTCCTGAAGCTACATAGACAACAGGCTTGACCGTCAGGGTAAGAAGGTGGAGATGCACAGAGATAGAAAAAGCACGGAAACACACACACAGGCACACACCCACACACTGTCCAAGAAGAGCAGAGAGGTCAGCAGGCACATGGGCTAGGATTATTAATAGATGTCTGTGATAATTAGAGGTTTTTATTTGTATGCATTTATGGGGTCCATGAGTAATCTCATTACAGGGATATACTGCACAGTGGTGAAGTTAAGGCTTTTAAGGTATCCATCACTGGCATAATGCACGTTGTGCCCATTACATAATTTCCCATCGTCCACCCTCCTCTCCGGCCCCCACCCTCTTCATCTCCAGTAGCTATCATTTCACACTCTACAGCCATGGTACACATTAGTTAGTTCGCATTTGTAAGTGAGGACGTACGGCATTTGTCTTCCTGTGTCTGGCTTGTTTCTCTTAACATGGTAGCCTCTAGTTTTAGCCATATTCCTGCCAAAGACATGATTTCATTTATTGTTATGGATGAAAAACATTCCATTGTGTACGTATGCCACATTTTATCTATCCAACAGTTTGTTAATGAATAATTATGTTGATTCCTATCTTTGCTATTGTGAATGGAGCTACAATAAATATACAAGTGTGAATATCTTTTTGATGTAATGATTTCTTTTCCTTGTGGTAGATACCCAATAGTGGGATTACTGGATCAAAAGGGAGTTCTATTTTTAGGCCTACAGAGTTCCCTTTTCTCCTCATCCTTGCCAAAATCTGTTAATTTTTTGTCTTTTTTTAATTAGAGCCATTCTGATTAGTATAAGATGATATATCATTGTAGTTTTAATTTGCATTTCTCTAACAATTACTGACATTGAACATTTTTCATGTGCTCTTTACTCACTTGCTTCTATCATTTTGAAAAATGTGTATTCATGTTATTATCCCACTTTGTCAAAGGATTATTTGGGGTTTTATTGTTGAGTTGTTTGAATGCCTTGTAAATTGTAGGTAGTAGTTCCATGTCAGATGTAAATTTTGTAAATATTCTCTCCTATTCTGAAAGTTGTTTGTTCACTCTCTTGATCATTTCATTTGTGATAGAGAAGCTTTTTTAGTTTAATTGACTCCCATTTTTCTATTTTTATTTTTGTTGCCTATGCTTTTGAGGTCTTAGTCATGAATTCTTTGTCAAGACCAATTTCCAGAAGAGTTTTCTCCATGTTTTCTTCTAGCATTTTTATAGTTTCAGAGATTACATTTTAATCTTTAGACTATTTGGGGTTTATTTTTGTAAGTGATGAAAGGTAGGGGTCCAGTTTCTTTCTTTTTCCTTTTTTTTTTTTTTTTTGTTACATAAGGTGAACCAATTTTCTCAGAATTATTATTGGAAAGGCTGTCATTTTTCCAGTGTGTATTCTCTTCATCATCAAAAATCAGTTGCCTGTATGTAAGTGGCTTTATTTTTTCTTCTTTCTTCTGTCCCACTGATCTGTGTGTCCATTGTTATACAGTGTTATGCTATTTTCATTACACTGTGCCTCCAGCACAGAAGGTGGTTTACCAGAACTGTCCTCTTAAAAGGAACATTCCAAATAAAAGACAATGAGAGAAACCAAGGTAGTTAAAGGCTATGCCCAAACACAGTGTTGCTTCTGCATACATAATTGCAATAGAAATTTGTTCCCAGTCAGGATTCATAAAGTGGAGACTTGTTCAAACATAGGAAGAGCATGGACACTGCACAGGTTCCCAAATACAAAAATGTCTGCTATGCCTAAAATTTATTTGTGCTTTCAAAGTTTTACTGAAATATTGAACAAATTTTATTTGCATCTCTAAAGTATAAGTTTATTAATCAAATAAAAAGTGTGAAAAATCTTTAGACACACTTATTATTATCACTGGGTACAGCTTAATCACTGCATAAAATTATTCCAGTATACCTGTTCATATTGCAAAAAGGGTAATTACATAAACAACTAATTGAGTGATATAATCTTGAATGATTTACGGTGACATATTTTAATACATTTGTTTTCAGGAATATCAGTCTATGTCAACGTAATTTTTTGATATCAATGTAAAATGCTGGCTTGTACTCCTCTTAATAACACATAACTATTTACCTGATGTCACCAGCTTGAAATACATTAGTGTTGGAAATAATCACAAGAGATATAATGATATCAAAGAAAACAATATCACACCAATGATAACAGATTCTATTATTTACTTAGTACAATGAGAGTATTCCCTATGAAGCATTTTTCATTATTTTTCTGAGACATGATCTTGCTGTGTTGTGGAGGCTAGGGTACAGTGGCACCATCATAGCTCACTGCAACCTCAAAGTCCTAGTCTCAAGTAATCCTCCTGCCTCAGCCTTCTGAATAGCTAAAACTATAAGCACATACCACCCTGTCTGGAAATCTTAATTTTTTGGAGAGAATAGGTCTCTTTCTTGCTCAGACTGATCTTGAACTCCTGGTCCCAAATAATCCTCATGTCTCACTCTCCCACAGTACAGGTGTTAACCACTGTGCCCCACCTGAAGCATGATTTTTAACTTATATTCTGTTCTCAATTTAAGATCTAGGACTTATGAAAAAAAGCCTTACAGGTATATTTTGAAACCTGAAGAAAACACTGACTTGCTAGGTAAGGTTAAAATCACTGAGTGATAGAGCCACACTATGCATGGCTGTGGAGGGGTGGCCAAGAGAGCAAAGAAGGATGCTTCTCTCCATTGAGTAAGAGACATAGGCTTAGATGCCACATAAACTTGTCTACAAACAACAACTGATACTGTATGATGGCTAGAAAGACACAGTCACTTATAGAAAAAACACCATAATAGTAATTATTTAATAATAAAAACCTAAAATCAAATCTTCTTTGAACAGTTAATAGGGGATTTACAGGATTCATGCAATTCCTATCTGCCCATCAATCCCTTTATCTGTTTTTTTCCACTCATTTACTAAACATTTATTGAATGTTTCCTATTTAACTAGAAGCTAAGAAAACATTGATAAAGCAAAATGTTGCTTCTCTCATATATATTATGGTCATGTTGAGAAGACAAATAAATTAAATATAATCATAAAATTAAAATGACACACAGAGAAGTAACCAGAGATTATACCTTGAGTATTTTATAGAGAATTCTAGATCAGTATACTGGTCCATTGACTGGGATGGTCTGTAAACTGTTTATTTCTAGTACACAGTGATAAGAATACACAAATTGGCAGTACGTATTGAGAAAACTACATACTAATTTGATGAGATAATATTATACTTATTGATCTAATAATATATACATGAGTTTATTGTTTTACATAATTAATTTTTTCTAATATCTTATTTTTATAGTGTTTTAATAAACTATCAATCCACAAAGATTTGGGATAAAAGAAAAACCTGTCCTTTCCTGAACGTTGCTGGAGTAACCCTGACCTTAAGAGTGAACTCTGCTTACTCTCCCACTTACCCATCTCATGAACTCAGGGCCAGTGACAGTAGGCCCATTGTAAGCACTTTATTAACTCTGCTTGGAATGACCGGGCAGTGACTTTCACTAAGTTCAAGATTATGATTTCAAAAAATCATAACACATGGAAAGGGAGAAGTAATTGGGAAAAGGAACAAAAGAATCACAAAATTGGGAGATGACTCTATGTCTTAAAATCAAAAGGAAAGATGGGTGAAGGGGACAAAATATTCTGTGTCACCTCAGTGTTCTTAAAAGCATTACATACAAGAGGGCAACTAGTCTTCATCATTAGGAAAAATTATCAAAAAATGTTCTAAGTCTGCATCACTCATGATGATAAACAATGTATTGCATTTTAAAAACCCCAAATTAAAAAGAGTAAAATGCTAACACAACAAATTATATTAAAATTATGAAAATGAAGGAATTAGTAATAGGGATGATGAATCTCACAAACATAATATGAGGAAAAGGGATCTGTGTACACCAAAGAGCACAAATGACAGCATTATCTGGAGCACACAACGAGGTCAAGTTCATCTATGCTAGCAACAACCAGAGGGGTAGTGGTGTTTTGTTAGCAGAATATTAATCTGAAAGGATAAAGGATACTTTTTCTAGGTGTAATATTCGGTTTAATGATATTGGTTCTAGTTACACAAAGTGTTATCATTTAAAAAAAAAACTCTTACCTATGCATTTATGGTTGCTGTATTTTTAATGAACTTGAAAACAAGAAAAATAATATTTTGGCTTTTTATAGAATGAATATTTTGCTTTGTATAAAGTTCTACTGATTAAAATGATTTATTTTTAAATATCTAGATAAATGAAGATTGTCTTTCTGTTGTTTTGAGTGTCTTGCTATAGAATAGCTTCTCTTTAAATCTTATAATTGATCACTAGTTTATAGGAACAATTGAGAATTTTTCATCCAGGGACACTAAAATAAATAAAATTAGTGAGATTTGTAAAAAAACTTCCATAACATTGGGCAGTAGCTCTGCTAATACAGTACAGTCCCCATTTGAGAACATATTAGCAATATTTGAAGAATAGCATGCAGCTATGAGAAAGAAAGCATTTCAGGCATATGCTAGTTATACGTGAATACCACGGTTTCACTTTTGGGGGTCTTGGTTACCAGTGGTCAACTCTGGTCTGAGAATCAGGTATTAAATGGAAATGTCTCATAAACAATCCATGAGTATTAAATTGTGCAGCACTGAGAGTAGCAGAATGAAATCTCACCCACTGCCTGTCTGTCCCCTATGGGATGTGAACCATCTCTGTCCAGTGTTTCTGTGCTGTTACATTACCATCCTGTTACAACCATCTTGGTTACCAGAGCTACAGATAACATGAAAAGAAGGGGTAAGTACAGGGCAGTAAAAGATTGAGTGGGAAGGGGGGGGAGGAAGAGAGCAGGAGGGAGAGAGAGGGAGGGGGGACAGAGAGGGAGACTGAGGGAGAGAGAGGGGGAGAGAGAGGGAAGGGAGAGACAGAGAAGGAGACTGAGGGAGAGAGAGGGAAGGGAGAGAGAGGGAGGGGAGAGACAGAGAAGGAGACTGAGGGAGAGAGAGGGGGAGAGAGAGAGAGGGAGGGGGAGACAGAGAGGGAGACCGAGGGAGGGAGAGAGAGGGGAGAGGGGCGGGAGAGAGATGAGGAGAGAGAGGGAGGGAGAGGAAGAGAGAGAAAAGAGAGAAACAGGAAGGGGGGGGGAAAGAGGGAAAGGAAGAGAGAGAGAGGAGAGAGACCGAAACAGGAGGAGGGAGGGAGAGAGATAAGGAAAGAGAGGGAGAGAGAATGGAGAAAGCATATTCACATAATTTTGTTAAGACATATTGTTTAAGTTGTTCCATTATATTATTACTTATGGTTATTGCTTTCTTAATACACTGAATGAATAATTTACAGTTTATATAGGTGTGTATGTACAGGGAGAATGGTGGGGATGTACTATCTTCAGTTTCAGGCATCACTAGGAGGCTTAGGATGCATCACCCTGGATCAGCGGGAACGACTGTGCACAGCACTGTTTAAACTGGGATTAAGTTTGCACTTTAGGTTTCCTGGTTATAGACTATAAAGACTGTTCCTGAATAGCCCAAGCAGAAATTCAACTTATTCAAAAATTATCAAACTTTTTTAAAATGTAGAGAATTAAGTTCAGAAAAGCAGTAAAGACCAATGAAGACTAGACAGCAGAGAGACCTTGTCACAGAACAAGGTCTGGAACATGTTTAGCTGGAACATTTCTGCTGGCATGGACACCATTATACCGTTTATGCTGCCCTTTGACTTATCACCATAAAGGCCAGGCCACCACCTTGAGAATTTATCTTTACCATCTCTGAGACTTTGGTTTATTATTTCAAGATTCAAACTCCCAGGTAGAAATATCAGGTTGGTCATAGACCTTGCTTTTCACCCGAAATAAGAATAGGGTTAAGATGTGGCTTAGTAAAAAAAAAAATTCGGCCACCTTTTCCGGAAAAAAATAAAATAAAATGAAAACAACTTCCAGATTTATTTCCAACACCTGTGACCTATGTATTTCAGGACTCTAGCTAAATAAAAGATACCACCTGGTGGCTACTAAAGTTATCTTCTAAATCCAGTGTGTAAGCCATAGAGTATGATGACAGGATGTTTATTAAAACAAAACAAAACAAAAAAACCTCTAATTACCATCAGTGGATTCAATTTTGGGATTTTTCTCTTTTTGGTTTTGTTCATATATATTTCTATTAAATAAAATCTAAATAAATTAAAAGCTATGGAAACTAGAGGATCATATATTCTATGTCTTGCTATAATAAAGGGTATTTATTAACATAATAATTTAAAATTTTATACGATATATTCACATAATTTGATTTTGTATGATTTAGTACAATTATGTAATCTAATAGCTAGCCCACGAAGCCTCCTAGGGTCAAATGATTTTAGACGTAAATTATAGCCTCAAGGTGTTAAACCCTGAAAAAAAAATTACTACCATTATTTGCAGCTGTGGTGATTTTAAGTATTTTCCCTGAGGAAATTACAACGCGAGTGGGTATAATATTCATGTGAAGTTTTCGAGGATGACGATCATCATTTCCTTCCCTCCCTGAGTTTGCACACTGCACCTGACTCCAAGAAGTTGACCGAACTTCTCTTCCCGAATGTAAGCTGGCTTTGCAAGTTGTTTGAAGATTCAAAGCAGATGGAAAGGATGTGTGAAAGTTCTAGATTTGGCCATTACAAATATTGGCTGCTTCCATTTTTACTGTCTTAGAAATCCACTACCATATGAGAAGTCTGGTTGCTCACCAGCCACCAGGTTGTAAGGAAGCATAAACTCGCCATGTGAAAAGCCCGAGTGGGCAGAGAAGGCAAGCTAATCACAACCGCACCGTCCCGTAAGCTGAAGCTACCTTTTATGGTTCAGACCAAGGAGGAACCATGTGCAACATAAGTTGCTGCACATCTGAGGCTAGCACAGATTTCAGGATCATGAGATATAACAGGTTGTGTTATGTTAAAAAAAAAATCGACTTTGAGTTTGATACAGATAACTGAAATAGAAATTAATATTGTTAAGTGTGATACTGCTGTGACAAATACCTAAGACACATGGTATTGGCTTTGGGACAAGCTGAGGCCTGAAGCAGGAAAGAGACTGTTTATGGAAATTGAAAGGAAAGAAATTACTGGAGCACAGGGAGCTTGTGCTGTGCATTTTGAAACAATTAGTAAGATTGTCACTTTCAGTGAAATAGAAAATAAAAAACAAACAGAACTGTAGATCTGAATAAAGATGTATCTAGGCAGAATTTGAAACTAAATTTGATGTATTTTAGTTACCTACGATAACGCATTGCAAAAGAGAGATGAGATAAAGAAAGAATACTTCAATTTTCAAAAAGACTTTCGGAGATACCTTCCTAACTGAGTGTTTTCCAGTTTGCATTACTGGCTCCCCCAGACAGCAAGAAATTTTCAAAATAAAAATGGCCTCAGGGCAGATCAATCCAGGGTTTTCTAGTAAAACATGAACTCAGGGTCAATTTCAAATTCGGAGTTAAGACTTTAGGAAAATTTAAGACAGCACTTAGAATGAGAGTTTCTCATGTAGACAAAAATACTTCTACAATCTCATGGGCATAAATCTTAAGGGCACAGTCCCTCCAGCACCCTGTCTCACAAAATGAAGTATAAGGTCCTACCTCAAAAAGATTTGTGAGTGGGGTGGCCTGCCTGTGGCTCAATGGAGTAGGGCGTCGGCCCCAAATGACGGATGTGGAGATTTCAAATCCAGCCCCAGACAAAAACTGCAAAAAAAGGAAAAAGAAAAAAAGAAAAATATTTGTGAGTATGGTTTTCATCTAATGAAAATAAAACCCCAAAACTTACACAGTGTACACAGTGGAGACTTGGAAAAGTAGGGGATAGCAAAGGGCATGAATAACCAGAAATTACTTATTGGGTAAAATGTATGTTATTTTGGCAATGAATACCCTAAAACTGGTAGTGGTACATGGCCTGTTAGAACTGGGCCACTCCGTAGGAGGTGACAGCCAGCCAGGGAGGCTTCATCTGTCACTGTCTGCCATCATCCCCAGATGAGACCGTCTAGTTGCAGGAAAGCAAGCTCAGGGCTCCCACAATTCTGCATTATGGTGAATTGTATAATTATTTTAGGATATATTAAAATGTAATAATAATAGAAATAAAGTGCACAATAAATGTAACTTGCTTGAATTATCCCCTAACCATCTCCTTCCCACCCAGGTCCATGGAAAACTGGTTCCTCGTGGAGAAAAGGTTGAGGACCAGTGCCCTGAAAGCCTTGACTTCATTCACCACTATGCAGTCTATCCAACTAGCAAAATCACACCTGCACCCTGTAAAGTTATATAAGTATTAAAGGGAAGGAAAAAGGAAAACATATGATCTTTTCAAGATTATTTTATTGGCAAGATCACTGTAAATGTGGACTAAAGGGACAGGCAGATAAAAAGGAAAAAGCAGGAGAGGAGCCCTCACAGTGCTCCGAGCAGGAGGCCAGCTGACAGTGTGACTCAGCTGCAGACACCAGGCACTTCTCATGCAGAAGAGAGAACAGCTCAGAGAGAACCCTCGACACCTGCTCCAAGACACAAGGCCACAGGGCTCATTCCCAGACAGTACATTTGTCCTAGCTAAGGAATAGACTTCATACCTTGTCTCTGGAGCAGGGAAGACTTGAAAAATATTCCCCACTGCATTTCAGAATTGCTGTGGACTAACGACCACTTATGTGTCATTTGTTTTTCCTTTTTTGAATATGAGTTATACCATTACCATATGGCATATTATGACCCTTTACATGGCAGAAAAGGCCTTTGCAGACGTGATTAAGAGGCTCAAATGGGCCTCAGGTTGGTTCAATACAATTACAATTCGGAAACAGGAAGGTCCAAGTGAGAGGGAAGGAAATAGGGTGACGGAAGTCAGGGCTGTGTCCCAAGAGAGAGATCTGAATTTCTTTATTTCTTTTTTGCTTTTTTAAATTAAATCATAGCTGTGTACATTAATGCAATCATGGGGTACAATGTGCTGGTTTTACATATAATTTGAAATGCTTTCTTCAAACTGCTTAATGTAGCCTTCACAGTATTTTCTTACTTATTGTGTTAAGACATTTATATTCTACACCTAGTAAATTTCACATGTACCCTTATAAGATGTACCGTAGGTGTGGTCCCACCAATTACCCTCCCTCCACCCTTTGTCCCCCCCTCCTCCCTCCCTCTCCCTTTTCCCCATATTCTTGGGCTTTCACAGTAGGGTTGAGTACATTGGATACTTTTCCTTCCATTCTTGAGATAGTTTGCTAAAAAGAATAAGTTCTAGCTCCATCCATGTAAACATGAAGGAGGTAAAGTCTTCATCTTTCTTTAAGGCTGCATAATATTCCACGGTGTACATATACCACAATATACTGAGCCATTCATGGGTTGATGGGCACTTGGGCTTCTTCCATGACTTAGCAATTATGAATTGAGCTGCAATAAACATTCTGATACATATATCTTTGTAATAATGTGATTTTTGGTCTTCTGGATATATACCTAGTAGAGGAATTTACCTAACAAAGGGCGTGAAAGATCTCTATAAAGAGAACTATGAAACTCTAAGAAAAGAAATAGCTGAAGATGTTAACAAATGGAA
>NW_003852449.1:6477121-6485149 GCF_000181295.1 Otolemur garnettii | reverse complement strand
TCTGGAGAACACTTAGAGATCTAAAAATAGACCTGCCATTGAATCTTACAATTCCTCTACTAGGTATATATCCAGAAGAGATTTGAATTTCTGATGCTGCCGGCTGGAAGAAAGGGCCATCAGCCAACATGCATGCTACCTCTCAAAGCTGAAAAGACAAGGGGATAGATTTTCTCCTCTAGCCCTGGAAAGACAGCCAGCCTGCCAAGACCTTGACTGTAGTCAAGTGAAACTGATTCTGGTTTTTGTTCTTTAAAACAGTAAGGTAATAAACTTGTGTTGCTTTATTCCATTAAGTTTGTGCTACATTTTCACAGCAGAAGTTGGAAACTAATAGACAGTGTTACTATTGTACCTTGGACATATGGAGGAAAGATAACTTGTCTTTTACCCCATACATCTCTGATTCTGAGGAATTGTAGTCTCTGGATGTGACTTAGAATGTGGATCACTGGACCTGAAGTCTGCACCTGATACCACAATGGGCTAAGGCTTTCAGGTTCTGGAATGTACCCAGCATCTGCATACAAAGGATATCTTTTGCAGGATAGGATCATGAATTGTGTGGCTAGAAGGTAGCCTTGAGTGATGTCGTCTGAAGGTGGTTACCACCAGCTCCTTTGCTCCCTGCATGTAACTTCTGCTCACATTAAGAGGGAGGATTTGTTACCCCTCTCCTTGAATCTGGTCTGGCATTGTAGTTTTCTTTGTGCAAAAGAATTCAGTGAAAATGAAGCTGCATCAGGTTCAGGTCTAGACTGTAAGAAGATGGACAGTTTCTTCTTCCTTCTCTTGCAAGTCAGCTGTCACATAAAAAGCTCCATGTGAAGATCATCACTATGTGAAGCCAGCCACATTAACAGTCTGTTTACTGAAAGAGAGAAGGACTACCAATCCCCAGATGTTTTGGCTAACCCAAATGATAAAGCCACCTTGGATGTGGGCAGATACTATATGGACAAAAACACATAACTCCTCCCCACAAAACCAGATTAAAAACCAGTCTTAATTGCAAAATCATGAGAATAACATATACATTATTATTGTTCTTTTAAACTGTTAAGTTGAGGGTTGGTTTGTTTTGTAGCAATGCAAAACTGTAAGATTTAATATGCTCTAGAAAACAATTTAATTTTAAGATTCGTTGCCTATACTTTTCATATTAATAAATCTAAAATTGTTTTGCATTGTACAAACAGGAACAGTTTTATGAAGGTGTAATCTTGTTCAGGTAAAATCTCTTGTTTTATCAGAAAGTCACACAGTTTACCTGTCTCAAAAGAGACTGATTAGATCATCTTTGCATTGTTTTCCTTGGTTAACTCATTTTTCCACCTTCAACTTTCTTTATTTTTTTTTTTTTTTTGCCTGAAATTGTATAAAATGAATAGTACATTGAGAAGAAAGTTAAACTCTTTAAGACAGAATCAGTCCTGCAAGAACATTTTAGGTCGAATAATCTTGACTATTAATATTCAGGTAGGGTTAACTTAGCCCAAGTCACTATACATAATCAATAGGTCAATGGAAAGATAGATGGATGCATGGATGGACAGTTGGATGAACTGAATGAAGAATGAATTCTTACATCACTGATAATGGAGCAGTATCCCTCCAAATAAATGATACTTTAGCAAGATGAGTATTTTCAATAATACAAGAGGCATTCTTTATTTTTTTACTTTTGGTATTATTGATCTAAATATGAAAAATGATAATAGCTTTATGGGAAATATAATTAGAGATGCATGGAAAATTTGCACATCTGTGAAATTATTTGAGACTTTGTTACAAAAAGAGAGAAAGAATATATTGTTAACGACTTAAGCTGGAGTTTGAAATAAGAACTTTTAAACAATATCCATACACCATGAATTTCAGATGTTACAAAGTAGATTCTGCTATCAATCTTTTTTTTTTTTTTGAGACAGAGTCTTACTCTATCACCCTTGGTAGAGCACCATGGCATCACAGCTTACAACAACCACCAACTCCTGGGCTTAGGCAATTCTTATCTTAGCCTCCCAAGTAGCTGTCACTATAGGTGCCCACCGCAACGCCCAGCCATTTTTTGTTGCAATTTGGCTAGGGCTGGGTTCGAACTCACCACCCTCTGTATATGGGGCTGGTGCCCTACCCACTGAGTCACAGGCGCCACCCTGCTATCAAACTTCAAGTCCTACATTATTTACACTCAACTAGAATGCCCCCCAAATAGCTCTTGTTTACTTTGTGTCTTTATGAATTATTTGCTGCTATTTAACAAATTACCTCAAAACTTAGCAATGCAATGTATTTATTACCTCATGTAATTTCTGCAGTTCCAGTCTTCTAGAGCAGCTTAGTTGAGTGATTTAGGCTCAGAGTCTCTCACCTGGTTATAGTAAAGTTTCTAGCAAAAACCTGTTGTAATCTTAAGGCTTAACTAGGATTGAATATCCAGCTTCAAGTTCACATGGTTATGAGCAAGGCTCAAATCTCCCAAACTATTATCTAGTATTGCCACAATTAACATAAAGAAAATTATGTTTGAATACATAATAGGAAAAATATAATCATAGATAAAAGGAAAATCCTTCCTGATTAAGACTTATAAAACTTAAATAAAAAGATATATTCTACAAATTTTAAATGTCTTTTTCAGACAGATTAACACAGTATCTTATTTTATATGATAGCCTCACCTGTCTTCAAGGACTTTATACTTATAGAATTTCAAGGATATTGTTTGAGGAGTATTTTGAGGTAAATAAGAAAGTCTTACCTTGCTGAACATTAAAAAAAAAAAAAACTGTCCAGATTCACATAGGCCTTTAATTTATAATGGCACATTATTAACTGCTTATTAAAAAAAAAGATTTAATTTGGCCTGTGAGTGGAAGTACACTTCAAATCTCTGTGGCATTCCTGAGCTTATGTATCTGTCTATACCAAATTCTGTGTGAGAATCATAAGATGTAAACCTCTCAGAGAGAAAAGAAGGGTCTTTTTGGCTTCTGAATGTTTTCTCTTGTTCTTTTTATTGCCCTTAAGAGAAATGCCAATGTTGGTACAGACGACTGGAGTCTATGACATTGACTGATACTGTGATAATAACTTGAAAACTTCAGGAAGTGTTTCAGGAATAATAAATGCCAGGGAGAGTGGCAGCAACAGTATTACGTATGGATCACAGCCAACCAAGTCTCCAAATTTTGAATAAACAGTCTGCACTGAAAATATATTGTGTTACAATCTTTGAAGAAAGAATGAATTCTTGTATCACTGATAATGATGCAGTGTACCCCCAAATAAATGATATTTTAGTAAGATGACTATGTTCAATGATAGCAAGAGATATTCTTTGGTTTTTTTTTTTTTTTTACTTTTGGTATGGTATTGATCTAAATATGAAAAATGATAATTGTTTCATGGGAAATATAATTAGAGATGCATGGAAAATTTTCACATCTGTGAAATTATTTTTGCTGGATTTTTCATTTTTTTGCCACGGGCCTTTTTGTTAATTTAGGCATACATAAAAATAGTTTTTGTGTAAGAACAACTTCTTACATTCTCTACTCTGAAATTTATTATCTGTGTCTCCTCAGGAAAAAAGATAATAAGGTTGGATGTGTAGTAGAGAAAAAAAAATCAAATTAAAGATTTAGCACATTTAATTCACATTTGATTATTCAAGATTTTACACAGTGCTGGAAACTTGGGTTATTCAGGAGGCTTTTGGCTTTCACTAAGATAAAGCTCAATTTAACATGGTGTAAACAGTTTGGACAATTAATTCAAGACTTATAACAAGAAGCCCTAATGTGACTCAGAGTTGTTGAATTTGACACCTCAGAGAGGTCCTTAGCTTTACCATCATAGTGACAAATTCACTCTTATTGCCCCAGGCGCCCTGTTTTTCCACATCAATGACCAAGGCAGGCAAGAAGAAATGTTGTGTGGTATCTTCAAGTAACTGTCTCTTTATCAAGGCAGAAGTTCTCTTTTGCAAGGTGAGTGATGGAGACAGTTCGTGGTGTGAGGATCAGCCTTGTGCACAGCTCTCAGGTCAAAGCACCTATGCACTCGCTGCTCCGCTCCTTGTATGTTCACAGCTGACTTGTTTCCTTGGCAATTACATCTTCTTTGTAAGAAATAAATCTCTCCCTCTTCCTTTGGTGATTTCCAATCATAAGTCATTTACATACACTCTAGCGCTATACATTTTTCATACTTTAGTTAGCATACTTCTTTCATTAGCTTCTCTGGATTCAATCTGAATATTATTTGAAATCGATGAAGGGTACACTAGGCCAAAATCAGGGCCTCAATCCCTTTCTGGGATTGCAAAGAGCTAAGTTACAGGCTAAGTAGATGATGTTAGGAAAATTGCCTTTTATCAGTTGTAAAATGTGAATAATAATGGTAAGGAAAATGTGTGTGTGTGTGTATAGAGGGCATTAAATAAAATTATGCTTGCAAAATATCTAGCGTATCATCTCCTAAACATTCAATAAATATAAATTACAGAAAAGCTACGAATGAAGAAAAACAAGATAATAATTCAATCTCATATCTCTTGCTCTGAATCAGAAGCCAAATGTGTGCCAAATGAACCACACACATCCTTAACCATGTGTTAATGTGAGTAAATTAAATACTTAACACGTGGTTTAATTTGTATCCTTCTTTTCCCTAGTCATTTATTGAATACTAAACTACTAAACATTCTCTAGGCACCATGCATGTTTTTTTTTTTTTTATTTACCTTGTCTTTTAAATTTCTAATACTCATTTTATTGAAGAAGCAGGTTTTAAAAGGTTAAAATAAACCATCCAAATTATCTCCTGGGAGTAATGGGATACAGGCAAGGTCTGGTTTTCTCCTGGCTTCTTCTTTTAACCACAGCAACAATCTGCTTCTCTTTTACAATGTTTTTATGATTTTTTACTTTTTTTTTTTTTTTTTTTTACAAACCCCATCTGTATAACTAAGTTCTGAACTACAAACATTCCCTGTAAGCTTAGATACTCTGGAGTTGTTTTTATTTTCACGCTTTCCCTGTTACTTTTCATTCTTCACTCTCTCAGGATTATCTACCTAATGTAGTCGTGAATGGACTTTATAAGAACAACTGTGGCCTGTTGACTAGTTTTCTTATACAAACATTAGCATTGGAACTATTTTTTATATTTTATTACCACTAAAATGTATTATTTTTACTGGCTTTCTTCTATGTTAATAAATTATTTTTTTAAATCTACTTTTGTTTGTTGTTTTTGAGATAGGGTCTCACTCTGTTGCCTAGGCTGAAGTACAGTGACACGAACATAGCTCCCTGCAGCCTTGAACCTTCATCTGGGGACAGTGCAGCAGCCACCAGGAGCGTAAGCTCAGATCACGCTCTGAGTACTCACCCAGCTGGCACACAGAAGGATTGGAGGAATGGGCTAAGGCTAAGCAGTTGTGTGGACAGCAACTCTGTGAGGAGCTAGCCGTGGTCCTGATCATTCTTAGGGCTGCGGGACAAGTAATCAGATGCTCTCCAAGTCTAGACAAAGAGAACCTCTTGGAATGTTGATGTTCTGCAGTTACAAATGGCTTACCTGGATTAATTTGTTTTCCCAGGTGGAGGAGGTCATGGGATCAATGTTGTTGGCACTGAGACATATCCCCCAAACCTAGGGTGAGAGAACTGAATTGACTACTGAATGTCCTTATTGAAAATCTTCATAATATTTGTGAAGCTGGAAACTAAAACATAATTTTCATGTTATGAGTTTTCTGCTGTGATTTTGAGCTTCTTAAAATTTGCTTTAAAACATGATTTTGTGGGGGTCCATACATCACAGCTATTCTTTGTCACATCCAATATTTTATAACTCAGAAGAAAAAAAATCTAGATGATTCTTTTGTTTTCAATCTCATTAATCTCTGATTTAATTTTTGATATTTCTTTTCTTCTGCTGGATTTTTCTTCTTTCTTCTTAGGTTGTCCTTCTTTTTCCAATTCTATAAGATGGCTTGCGAGTTTGTTGATATGCTCTCTTTCTGTTTTTCCAATGTAGACTTCTAAAGCGATAAATTTTCCTCTTAGGACTGCTTTTGCTGTATCCTATAGGTTTTGGTAGCTTTTGTCTTCATTGTTGTTATATTCAAGGAAGTTAATGATTTCCTTTTTTATTTCTTCCTGCACCCAATTCAGAATAAGGTTGTTTAACTTCCATGCCTTTGTGTGAGAGTGAACGTTTTTTGTTGGAGTTGAGTTCCACTTTTAGTGCCTTGTGGTCTGAGAAGATGCAATTCTTTCGATTCTGTTGAGGTTTGCTTTGTGTCCTAGGATATGATCAGTTTTGGAGAATGTTCCATGGAATGATGAGAAGAATGTATATTCTTTATCTTTGGGATGGAGTGTTCTATATACGTCTATCAAGCACAGTTGTTTAAGGGTCTCATTTAAATCTCTAATATCTTTGTTTAATTTCTGTTTAGAGGATCTGTTCAGCTCTGAGAAAATTTCAGAAAATTAAGAAAGCAAGGAGTTGTTTTTTTGAAACAATAGATAAAATATTTAAACCTTTGGCCAGACTAACTAGAAATAAAAAAATAAAATCTCTAGTAACCTCAATCAGAAATGATACGGGGGAAATAACAACTGATGCCACAGAGATACAAGAGATCATCTCTGAATACTACCAGAAATTTTATGCCCAGAAATTTGACAATGTGGAGGAAATGGGTCAATATTTGGAATCACACCATTTTCTTAGACTTAGTCCAGATGAAATATATCTCCTGAACAGACCATTTTTAAGCACTGAGATCAAAAATATAAAAAATCTCCCAACAAAAAAAAAATTCCCTGGTCCAAATGGCTTCACACCAGAATTCTATCAAGCCTTCAAAGAAGAGCTTATTCCTGTACTGCAGAAATTATTCCAAAAGTTTGAGGAGGAAGGAATCTTCCCCAACACATTCTATGAAGCAAACATCACCCTGATACCAAAATCAGGAAAATATCTAACTAAAAAGGAGAATTTCGGACCAATTTTACTAATGAATATAGATGCAAAAATTCTCAACAAAAGCTTAGCCGACAGATTATAGCTTATTATCCAAAAATGTCATACATCATGATCAAGTAGGTTTCACCCCAGGGATGCAAGGCTGATTTAATATATACAAGTCCATAAATGTTATTCACCCTATCAACAGAAGCAAAACCAAAGACCACATGATCCTCTCAATAGATGCAGAAAAAGCATTAAATAAAATCCAGCATCCTTTTCTAATTAGAACAGTGAGAACTATTGGGATAGGTAGCACATTTCTTAAACTGATTGAAGCTATCTCTGACAAACCCACAGCTAGTATTTTACTGAATGGAGTAAAACTGAAAGCTTTTCCTCTTAGAACTGGAACCAGACAAGGTTGTTCTCTGTCACCATTACTATTCAACATAGTGCTGGAAGTTCTAGCAAATACAATTAGGCAAGACAAGAAAATAAAGGGCATCTGAATGGGAACAGAGGAGGTCAAACTCTCCCTCTTTGCTGAAGATATGATATCATATGTAAAGAACCCTAAAGACTCAAACCACAAGACTCTTGGAAGTCATCAAAAAATACAGTAATGTCTCAGGATATAAAATCAATGTCCACAAGTCAGTTGCCTTGGTATATGCCAATAACAGCCAAGATGAGAAGTTAACTAAGGATACAATTCCCTTCACCATAGCCCCAAAGAAAATTAAATACTTAGTAATATACATAACAAAAGAGGTGAAGGACCTCTATAAAGAAAATTATGAAACCCTAACAAAGGAAATAGCAGGGGACTTTAACACATGGAAGAATATACAATGTTCATGGCTGGGAAGAATCAACATTGTTAAAATGTCTATACTTCCCAGAGAAATCTACTGATTCAATGCCATCCCTACTAAAATATCAACAGCCTATTTTCAGGACTTGGGAAAAAACAATTCTGCATTTTTTATGGAACCAAAAAACCCCATATAGCTAAGGCAGTTCTTAGTAATAAAA
>NW_003852449.1:6471141-6476312 GCF_000181295.1 Otolemur garnettii | reverse complement strand
CTTTTTGGAAGGAAGTATGGAGAAACTTCAAAGAACTCAACCTAGACCTCCCATTTGATCCTACAATCCCATTATTGGGCATCTATACAGAAGAAAAAAACCTTCTTATTATAAAGACACTTGTACTAGACTTTTTATCACAGTTCAATATACAATTTACAATCGCTAAAATCGATTGGCAAGCTGTGGTATATGTATACCATGGTATACTATTCAGCCACTCAAAATTGGAGATTTTGCAGCATTTGTATTAACCTGGATGGAGGTGGAACACATTGTTCTTAGTGAAGCATCACAGGAATGGAGAAGCATGAATCTATGCATTCAACTTCGATATGAGCACAATTCATGACAGGGTGGGGCATGGGGGAAAGGGAGAGCAGAGAGAGAGAGAAGGAGGGAGGGATGAGGGAAAGGAAAAGAAAAGAAAATAGTGACTAATGTTCACATAAATTGGATTTAATTTTGACCAAAGTACATTACTTGAACATTAATTTTTAATTCAACTTGTTAATATGTTGTTTAGGATACTGCATCCTCATTTATAAGTGAAATATGTTTGTAATTTCCCTTTATAACAATATATTTTTTTCTAATTTTAATATCAGGTGTATCCAGATGAAGTAGAATGAATAAGATTTGGCATGATCTTTTTTTTGAAATTATCTTTTATTTATATTTATAAATATTAGTTGTTCATTTTTTGAGACTTTGGAAAAAATAATAAGAAGAAGTTAACTGATGACTCCATACTGAGCCTCAGAGTCAAAGTATTCTATGAAAGACATACTCTTATCTGACAATGTGAATGGCATTTCATTTTGCATTATTATTATTATTATTATTACTGCTCAATATTTCATTGCAGCAATCATCTGATTTCTTTTCTGAATATATTTATCTTCGTTCGTTCTTTATGAGATTTTTGTTTCTAGTCCTTATCTTAAAAATTGTTATTGTCATTAAAAAAAAAAAGAAGAAAATCTAGTTCTTTATATTTTAAATGAATTATTTAATTTTCAAATTTGGATTCATAAACAGAACAGTAAAAAAGAACACAAACCAATCACTTCCAAGAGTAAAGACAATTCTTTTCTTAGTTCTTTTACTGAATTTTTGAATGAGTTAATTCTGCTCATTTTCCCCAGCTATACAAAGAAAACAAAAACAAGTAAAGAACAAAGGTGAATATGGTAAGGTGACAATTCCTTTAAAGATCAAGTTCAGGACTATGAAATATATATATACTAAAGCAGTATTATATGAATATATATTACACATTGTTAGTATCTGATCTGCCAGGATTATAAGAACTATCTGGCATTTTTTTTTTTTTTTAGTTATCAATTTTGTAATGAGGTAGTTTTTTTCTGAATGCAATTCCTTGTTCTCTCATTTATTTGCCTTTCTCATTTTTAATCTTTCACATAGTCTAAAATTAAAAACTAAAGACAAAGTTCATGCTTCCATTACCATTTTGTGTCTTTAAATGACGTTCTCGAGTCACCCAAGGTTTATGAGCCTACTGTGCTGCCAAGTATTTAATTCTAACTACAACCACGTTTCCGTCTATTTTAGAAAACACATTAAATAGGTTAGATACCTTGCACCTCTCCTGGCAGTTAACATAAATATAAAAGTCAGGTTTTTAATTTTCAAATCTGCCCTATTTTTCTAAATCAAATCAAATAAATTTAAAGCTATTTTTTCCATTTGTTCTGTATTTTATAAAACCTCAAATCACCACCAACATCTATATCTATACCTACCGAAAACAGTACAGCTTGTACAAATAGTACAAGTTTTGTGATGTTGACATGTTCAAAATGATTTAAGTCACTCGTTTGGGAGTATTGCACATTATTGAAGCAATAGTGACTAGTGAAATCCTGCAAACAACAGCACGGGCTTACGTTACACTGTGCACAATAAAATAACTGACATGGACTTACTAGTTAACAGACATCAATAGCTAGGATGGACATTAGCTCTTACATTTCTAATAGCTTAAAATGACATATAATTAAATATTATTTGAGGGAAATTTTCATAAATACTATGTATGTAGTGATGTTATTAAAATTATACATTAATTTGGTCTGTCATGGGTTAAATTGTTAGAATTATTAATTGATTATACATTTTAGGATATTCTGAGAACCTAAGTAAGGAATGAAGGTTATACTTCTGTCTGTGTCTGGTAGTAAACACTTGCATGTGACCAAATAGCTTACTGTTCATCAAACTTATTTCCTTGATAAAAATGAAGATCCCTGGGCCCTGCTTGTTAAAATTCTGATTCATGGGACCTAAAATTGGGCATGACATAACACAGTATATACTTATGTCTGTGTGTTTCGGTGGTGGTGTGCTACTGAAGATGGTCAGAAAGATAAAGAGTAGTACAAAAATAATGCAATACAGAAACAATAGTAGTAAAGGCTTCCTTTGCTTAAAAAAAGAAAGCCCCTACCCGGGCATTGTGGCGGGCACCTGTAGTCCCAGCTATTCGGGAGGCGGAGGCAAGCGAATCCCCTAAGTCCAGGAGTTAGAGGTTGCTGTAAGCTGTGATGCCACAGCACTCTACTGGGGGTGACAGAGTGAAACTCTTTCTCAAAAAAAAAAAAAGAAAAGAAAATGAAAGGCCCATTTTGTTCTCCACCTCTAGGCTATTACTATACTGAAAGAACAGAATCACCTTGGTTAATGAAAGAAGGTTGGCTTTGTTACGCTTTCTACTATGGAAATGGACATTAATGTTTCCAGGAGTGATCAATATAAACCAGCATCAAAACACACAGTTGTGAAAGAAGTGGAAATGCATCAGTTGTTCTTTCAGAGGTTGGATTACCCCACCACGGCTGGAATCTAAGATAGGAAGTGACTGCAGAGTGTGGGAAATGAAGCACCACCATGGCTGGGCTCTGTCTCCTTCCTGGGAAGAGAGCAGAGCTGGGACTCCACAGACAAGACCGGGCCTCTTACTGTCCTCCTCCTCATTAGGTTGCCCTATTAAAAACTGTAAATATTGAGTCAGTCACAACACTGTCTTGTGGCATGTAAATTAACTCATAAGGCTGGCTTTGGGAACATGAAATCTTTCCTCTAAATAAACCACATTTTGAATTGATTTTTCTAGTGCCTTTTAAATTTAATAATCAATGGTATAATAGGAATTGAAGATTATAAAGATATAGAAAAACAATTATCTAATGAAAATTATGTTTGCTTAGTATTTTTGGCAAATTATGTTTTCCCTAAAAATGGTTAGAAGTTTATTATTCGTAATGTGGAATTGAAAATACTTTCAATTTTACCATGAAAAAGCCAGAAAATATGTATAATGAGAAAACATAATAAATCTCCATTGAAGTTATTGTTCTGTAGACATTTAGACAGACAATAAAATGTAGACTCTGTGCACAGAACAATGATATGGTTGGTCTGCTGCTTTAACAGGTCATTTCCTGGTCTTATAGAAAAACTGCCTCTTGATATTTTGTCCCTGGCATAAGATACTGGCACATTCAGGTCCTGTCGTCCTTGTCCACGCATCGTGTTAGAACAGGATAAACCTCAGCGTGTGTTTCTCAGGGAATTCTCAGCTGGCCCACAAAGATTTCTGTCAATGAACTTGATTTTAACAAGTAAAATCAGTGATGTATAAATAAGAGAAGTAAATAAAAATAAATTATCTTTAAGAATTAGAATATTTAAATGAGGTCATAGGATACTGAAAGTGCACAGTCCTAACTCTGTTTAACGTCCTCTTGTCTTTTTCTTTAGCTTCAGGAAAGCAGATTTTAATTTTTGAGTCAGACATTCGAGGACAAATAAATATCTTTTTTTTTTTTTTATTAAATCATAGCAGTGTACCTTAACGCAATCATGGGGTACAATGTGCTGGTTTTACATACAATTTGAAATCCTTTTGTTACCAGAAAATTTCTGTCAATTAAAAGCTACTAAGAATATTATCTTTTAAAACATGTTTTCAATTTTATCCTGTCTTATATTGGTAGTTTCAAATTTTACGCCTTTTTTTGTTTGTCAATCGCTGCATCACTTTCTCTTAGTATTTATTTTAATGTTTCTTTCTTTTATTTTTTGTTGCTTTTGAATCATAATTAAAGACTTCCCAATTTTTATGAGACTTGCAATTACGTAGTTCTCTGCTGTTTAATCAGGTTCTAGCTCATACAAGATGCTCAACTTTGTGTTGCAACACAAAAGAAACGTTTTTAAATAAGAATGGCTTTCAGAAATACATTTATTTATTCTTTATCTGATGAATTATGAGATACTAATCTAGAGAGATGAAGGGAAATAAAGCCTGGTTTTGGACTAAGCCGAAGTTTACACACAAGACGACGTTTTTAATCAGAGCTCTACTGTTTGTTGACTTGCTATGAAATTCTGGTCAGATGACTAAACAAAAGTAGCATATACATTGTTTCCTAAGGAGAAATTACAAATGAAAGTCTTTATAATTTTGTTTCATGGTCATCTAAAAACTTAAAAATGCACTAACTTTCAGGGACTATTTTTATTATGTTGAATAATGAAATGCATATAGTATTGAGCAAACTGCTGAAATGTCTTCTGTATCAGACTAGGTACAGCATGAAATCACTTTCACCTGGAACCACTGAATCACTTTCCAAATTTATCTGAATATCAGTAAGATAGAGACAATTGGTGGAGGTGCAACCCAGAAAAGCAGCATACTCATTTCTATATCTCTTTTGCTAAATTAATATCTCCCCAGTGATATGTGAAAACAACCTCATTGTGTTGAAATGATGATACGTATGGAATTTTTCCAGCATAGTTTATAAGACACTATAGTATTCCATTTGTATAAGTTTTTAAATAAAATCTCAAAATCCCCCCCAAAAGGAAAAGGTTAATGTTAAATATAGTTAAATTAAGAAAATCCTGAGAAAATCAAAGCTGTTCTCTCCTAATATGTCCCTATAGTATAAAGATGAATTAGCTTTATTTTCAAGACATTCATTTAACATCCAAGAAAGAGAATATTTGGGCACAAATGTAAAAGCAACATTATGAGCTTTATAAGGGCAGATAAAAAGTCCAGTGGAGAATATTTTTTGATAGCATTACCTCTCTTAGGCCAGTATATTTAATCCCTAGTACAGAGATTTAATAAT
>NW_003852449.1:6467148-6470671 GCF_000181295.1 Otolemur garnettii | reverse complement strand
GAACTTTGAACAGATAGTTGATAGTCAAGTACAGTAGGAGCCTCTTATCTGTGGCTTCATTTTCTGCTGGTTCACTTACCAGTGGTCAGCATGATCTGAGAATATCACATACAACAAGATATTTTGAAAGATATTTTATTACAGTCCCTTGTTATAGTTTTTCTTGCTTATCACTAGTTATCATGTTATTTTCTATTTTATTATTATTTCTGAGTCATCTCTTACTGTGCTGGCTGTGGTGGCCAGTGTCTACAACTCCAGCTGCTTGAGAGGTGAGGTAGGAGGATCCCTTCAGGCTAGGAGTTCAAGACCAGCCTGGGGAAGAGAATAAAACTCTAAGAAAATCTCTTACTGTGCCTAATTTTATAGATTAAATTTTGCCATGGGTATGGCTGCACAAGAAATATATTTAGGGCTTGGTGCTATCCACACTTTCAGGTATTCGCTTGGGGGCTTGGGAGTTATCCCCTGCAGGTAAGTGAGGACTACTGTAAATGAAAAAGAAAAAAAAGGAAAAAGTGATCATATGTGGCTATACCTATTATACCCTCTGATATTGGGATGCTATGAGTTGTCATGATGCTGAATAGGAGAGATGTGATCCTTTTAATGTGCCTTGGAGGAAGTAATATTTAAGCTGAATTAAAGAATACGATTGATCCGACTGTGGCAGAACCAAATGGGCAAAGACTGAGACAGGAAAGAGCTGAAGAGTTGGAGGATCTGAACAGAGGCTGAGCAACTGAGGGGCAGTGGACATCTAAAGGAAGCTGAAACCCAAGACACAGCTCAACGCTAAGTCTTTAGGGCCGTGGCAAGGAGCTTGGGCCTCCTATTCTGACTATTCTGACTTCCCAGAAGTTGCTGCGTTTCCCAGCTTTTTGCTCCTTTCCTCACGCTGCTCTTCCTTAGTGATCTCCCGCCCAGGGATGATTCTTCCTCCGAACCTCCCTCAGTTGTCCTTTATAACTCCCCTTATGCTCCTCCTTCAGAGTCTAGTAACCTTTTTTCTTTTTTTTCCCTCTCAGTTGTGGCATCCATCGTACTATCTTATAAATCTCATACTCGTCTGAATCCACAGGCTGCAGTTTCCGTGAGCGGGTGCTGTTTCATTTTAACCTTTCTATCTCCAGTGCCTAGCACAATGGCTGGCACATAGCGAATGCCTGGCAAATATTTGTAAAACAAATATGTTCATTTCCTAGTGTCAGCTCTGCCTCAATGCATTTCATTTAATGTTAAGCTTTTTCAGCTCTTGAAATGTCAATCATTCCACAGCCAGGCGGCGGTGTTAGACATGGTGATTGCGCTCCTGAGTGCTTTCGCTTCCAGCTGGGATCCTGGACCCGGTACTGAAGCCAGGCTACAAGTGACCTAATTAGTCCGTTGGTTATTTCATTAAAAAAAAAAAAAAAAGGAATAATCATGAACTGATATGCCCAAAAAGTGGGCCATGCAGAGTTTTATGAAAGCTGAAATATTTAGGGTGCTAGATGCAAGTCTTGCAGGCAGTATCAGTAGTTTCCAAAACAAAGTAGTTTGCATTGTAATTGTTTTCTGGAGCTTTTATCAACAAAATATGTTCACTGACTAATCATATCTTTGTACCAGATTAGAAAGTAACAGTGTGTTAGCCACAGAAATAAGATGCAGAATCTCTCTTTTTGGCCCTGCTAAAAAAGAATTTCTCACAGCAGAATTCAGCCAGATGCCGTGTGTCCTCCTAACTATCAGTGAGCTGCCTTCAGATCCCAGGCCTCTAATCAGTGTCAGGGAGTGGATGCTAAGCAGGAAGCTCTCCCAGAAGAATCATCAGTTAATGGGTCTTTGACAGGCATTTAGTGTGTGTGTTTTTTTTAAAGGTCCATCTCTTCTTTCATAGTCAGAGTTTGTTGGTGAGTCTGATGGCTGACGTCAAAGATTAAGTGTAAGTCACACCCAGCTGGTCTCTTACTTATTCAAGGGAAAGGCCAGGGACAAGATATTCTTTAAACAACATAGCATTTGTGGAGCAGCTGAGTTTAAGGTTTCACACTGTGTTTAAGAGGATGATAATTGTTACTAAGAAATCCTTATTTTTAATTTCAGTAGATTTAAGGGTACAAGTGGGTTTGGGGTACATGGATGAATTGTACAGTGGTGAAGTCTGAGCTCTGGTATACCTGTCACCTGAATACTATACATTGTACCTATCTTCCTGGTAAGTTTTCATCTCTTACCTCCCTCCCATGCTCACCTCTTCTGAGTCACCAATGTCAATTATCCTGTAGTAGCTAACACACAATACCTTGCAAGAATTTCCTGAGGCCTTATATGTCATTCTGAAGCACTGAAGTGGCACTTGTAAGTCAAAATTTTTCTCAGGGTGGTTTTGACTTGCGTTTCTCTGATGATTAGGGAGGATGAGCATTTTTTCATGTTTGTTAGCCATTGTTTATCTTCTTTAGAGAAAGTTCTATTCATGTCTCTTACCCAGTAATATATGGGATTTTTGGCTCATTTTTTGTTGATTAATTTGGATTCTCTTTAGATCCTAGTTATCAAGTTTTTGTCCTATTTATAATATATAAAAATCTTCTCCCATTCTGAAAGTTTTCTTTGTGGTTTGGTTGTTGTCTCCTTAGCTGTACAGATCTATTCAAATTAAGTCCTATTTGTTTATTTTTGTTGTTGTTGTTGCAACTGCCACTGAAGTTTTCTTCATAAAATAATTCCCCATGATGGGCCTGGTGGTTCACACCTGTAATCCCAGCACTCTGGGAGGCCGAGGTGGGTAGATTGCCTGATCACACGGGTTCAAGACCAGACTGAGCCAGAGCAAGACTTCATCTGTAAAAATAGCCAGGTGTTATGGTGGGCTCCTATAGTTCCAACTACTTAGGAGGCTGAGGCAAGAGAATCATGTGAGCCCAAGAGTTTGATGTTGCAGTGAGCTATGATGTCATGGCATGCTACCAAAGGTGACAAAGTGAGACTCTGTCTAAAAAAAGAAAAACTTTTCTAGGTCAATATCTTCACGTGTTTTTCTCACACTTTCCTTGAAGATTTTTATCGTTTCATGCTTTAGATTTAAATCTTTTATACAGTTGTGGACATAGAGAAAAGGGCACACTTTTACATTGCTGGTGGAACTGCAAACAAATACAACCTTTTCAGAAGGAAGTATGGAGAATTCTCAAAGAATTCAAATTAGACCTCCTTATTTGATCCTACAATCCCATTACTGGGCATCTCTCAAGAAGAAAAAAAATCATTTTGTAATAAAGACATTTGCACTAGGCATTTAAAATTGCCAAAATATGGAAATAACCTAAATGCCCACCAATCCAGGAATGGATTAACAAGCTGTGGTATATGTATGTATACCACGGAATACTATTCAATCATTAAAAAGATGGAGACATGGCTTGGCACTCCTAACTCAGTGGTTACTGTGCTAGTCACATACACCAGGGCTTGTGAGTTCAAGCCCAGCCTGGGCCTGCTAAACAACAATGACAACTACAGTAAAAAAAAAAAAAAA
>NW_003852449.1:6454985-6467029 GCF_000181295.1 Otolemur garnettii | reverse complement strand
AAAAAAAAAAAAAAGATGGAGATTTTACATTTTTGTATTAACCTGGATGGAGGTGGAACACATTCCTCTTAGTAAAGCATCATAAGAATGGAGAAGCAAGAATCCAATGCAGTCAGTTATAATATAAAGGCAGTAGATGAGCTAATTCATGGTGGGAGGTAGGGGAACCAGGTAGAGGGAAGGAGGGGGTGGTTGGGGGTGTGTGACACACCTCTTTGGGGAGGGACACAATTATAAGAGGGAATTTACCTAACAAATGCAATCGGTGTAACCTAATTCTTTGTACCTTCAATGAATCCCAAACAATAAAAGAAAAAAAAAAGAAAATCAAAATATTTACTAACTGGATGGAACACAGAAGTCTGTACACAAATACACAATTAAATAAAGTTTATTATCTACATTTCTGGATTTTATAATATGTGATCTGGAAAGTAGTAATAAATACTGTTTTGAGCGTAACACTTAAGATAAACCTTGAGAATCCAAATAAACAAAAAACTACTGAACAATATTAGAACTCAAATGGTTAAAGACCACATGTACTGATTATTAAGTAATAGCTGACATTTTAAAGATGCACTTTTTTTTGATTACTTGCATAAAATTGGGAAAGTAATAGTGATACCCAATGTGAGACCTTTTTAGTCTTCTGGACATTGGATAAGTAAACCCTTACTCTGAGCCTGTTTATACAGATGCACACCTTGACATCACAGAAGTGCCGAATAACAGATGAGCAGGATGAAAAGGAGACTAGAAAAGTGAATGCAAATATCTAGGCTAATCCAGCTTTAAAGTTATTCATTTTTAACTTTTGCATTTCTTAAATTAGTTTTTCCCCTTCCAGTTTCAAACTTTCCAATAGAGTTCCACAGAATCATTCTACTTCAGTGGAAATGCCAGTCTTTTTATAAACCACTTTCTGATTAGAATAATATAGGTAGGTAGGTTTTTCTTCTATGCATAGATTTGTTATTCATATCAACTGGTCATTTAAATATTGAGTGTTAACTGTAAAGATTAAAGTTTAAATACAGCTATCTAAAGTGGTCTGGAGTCTCTCTGATCAGAAGATAGCTGCATATTTCAGATAAATATTCCCACTTCTTTTCTCCATTACAGCACATGACTACTCTATAAAAAAAAATTTCCCCCCTTTCTTGCATTTATAATTATAAATTCTCCCTCTTTTTAGGAGCATACCCAGGGCTTTATGGAGCTTGTGGTTCATACAATATCAGGGGCCTGTAGAAAAAAAATTACGTTGTATTATTTTATATTATTATGTTATAATGTAAATTATATTACACAAAAAGGTATTACAGTGAATATCTTTTGGAAGCAAAGGGAAATTATACAAAGTGCATGTTTTTAAAAGTTGGAAAAAGTACCAATATTACAGTCTTGAGAAATGTCATTATGTTTATTTAACTTCCATTATAACACTCTGATACTATTAACTGTCACATTTATTTAGTATCTTTTCATCGGGAACCATTCTCCAGTCTATCTTTATTCCTCCATGACCTTCACATTTTGAAGAGTCCAAGTCAATTGTTTCATAGATTCTCAACCGTGCTTGTCTGAAATGTCTTTGAAGTGATCAAATGTGTTCCTGATTGTCTTTCTTGAAGTTTTCTACTTTGTAAATGCCCTTGTTTTGTTTACTTACTTTATGAATGCTTTGTTTCATTCCGCAGGCTGCACACATTTTAGCGCTGTACCTGTGTCCAGCATGGAACGTGGCCTCTGTGCACAGGGTTCCTCAGTACATGGTTGTCCCCTCCATTTCCATCGTCCTTATTTGTGTCTTTCTGAGTTAAAATATTTTTTTCACCTTAGCTACATCCTCAATCACTCCAGGGAAATTACTGTTACTCAAATAGTTGCCTGATGCCTTTCGGAAGTCTAGGTTCAGAAGTGTTGTTTTAATTCTTCATCCCAGCTGAAAGGCTGCCCTGTGCTCTCAGGCCTTTGTTCTTAGGAAGATGTGCGCTGCCGACATCCAGAGACGTCCTACTAGTTCTGGCTCCAACATCCGAGACGTCCTATTAGCTCTGACGTCTATTTCCCTTGTGCTGTTCTCTCTTGTCTGCATTTTCCTTCCCCCATTTTCTCTCAATAGGCTTTATCATAGTTTCAGTTATTATTAATTGTCTTTGTAACTTTATGTTGCCCATCACTTAAGAATGCGTAAGTAGTGATTGTAGTCCTCTCCCAACTTGTTTTTTCTCTACCTGTTCTGATCTTTTAAATTGTAGGTATAACATGTGTATCCTTTTGGGCAGGAATTTGAGTATCTCATTTTATGCCACCTTTACATTCCTCCCTCCATGTCTGTCCTGCGAATTATCTGACATCAACATTTCTCCCACTTTCTCTGTGATCTAAACTCCCATCCAAATAGTCTTACTCACAGCTACAGTGCTGCTACGTTCTACTCTGGAAACATTTTTCCTTAACCTATTTCATGCGTTTAAACCATGTGAATTTGTCAATATCTGCTTTTAATGTATACTAAGAATTTTTGGTGAAGCATATATTTTAAGAAGGGACCCTGTAGGGACAGTAATCATTTGAATAATATCTAACAAAGATGTGTTAGATTAGTGTTGTGCTTGCTACCCATCCATTCCTCTGCTCTTAACATCTATGAATTCAAAAGCTCAAGACCTGCTCCAAGGCCTACTTACTTATATACTATCTTATTCCAAAGAGATACAAAGAAAATTTATAATTCACAAAAATAGAGAAAATATGCAAGGTATATCAGATGTTGGTAATATAGGAAAAACATGTAAAAACAAAGGCAGAATCATAAAATGAAGTTTAGGATGAAGCAAATACAAAAAATAAATATAAAACTTGCATTTCATAATCTAAATATAATAGTATTCTTAGTGATTACCATGATTTGTTTATGGGGATTTAAATGGCCTTTAGAGTTCTCTTTGGAGGGAAACTTTCGATTATTCATTTACTCGTATTTCAAGTGTGACACAGGGCAAATGCAGCCTGCTGTTTTTACTTTCCATGTAATCCACGTGAGCATTTCCCTGTTGAGTATGTGAGTGAAGGAGGGCAAACTAATTGAGAGAGAATTTCTGTCATGGATGGCCCATAGCAGGAATGCATTCATAGGTAGTTATCAGTACTATATGGGTAGGAAGATGATATGCCAAAATCGTATGTGCTTTCTTTCCAGGATAGTCAGAGAAGCCTACATCATCTATAGGAGAACAAAATTATTATGGAAGAACTGCAAAAATAAAGATCTAGTGAACGGTATGTTTCAGAAAATAGCCTCTGAAAGCCACATCAGGACAACCATTTTGAATGTCAAAGCTTTTGATTTTTTTTTGAAAGAAAAAAGTATTTGTGAAAAAAACAAAATATTCTGTATTTCTGTAACCACAAATACAGAATAACATAAAGACCATACTGAGTCCAGGCCGAGGAGATGAGCTTCATCTTGCTGGGAGGTGGTCGGAGAGCTGCAAGGTCAACAGGGCTGGCAATGAAGGGACAGAGCAGGAGTGACCATATGGACAGACATCAGCTCTTTTCTCATTATCCCTGAGTTGAGCAGAAGATGAAACACCTGTAGATCATCTCCTGCCATAAAAGCTAGTGCTGCATTTTATTTTTAACTTGAGAGATAATTATTAAATTTTGTGTTTTAGGTCTCACTTAGTAGTCAAGACTCTTCTATAATTCCAAGGTTAATTATTTTCTCATCTTTTCATTAAGGCACTGTAAATTTTTTTCTAATTTTTAGAAGGCAGACTTTTCTCCTTGATCAATTATTATTTTGATGTCTTTCCAATATATCTGTAGTTTGAGACTATTCATGTACCAGTTTTCATTTACTGAGGCCAGAATTTACTGTGCCCTCACAGAAAACAATGGTTTATCCCCGGGGAATTAAACTCTTTAACACTGATTGTGACTAGTGTTATTTTTTCTCATGGGTGAGGACTCTAATATACATTCCACTGATCCATAGTTCCTGGCATAGACACAAACATTTTTTTAAAAGTCAGGGCAAAGTTATACAACCTGTGGTGGCTGTGGTGATTGTTTTCACTATTAATTATTTCCAGTGGGAGGTTTGTACTTTAGAACCTTCAGAACCCTCAGATGAATGCCACCCTCTTCCAGAGATTTATTACAGCTTTGTTCTCAACTTGTCATTCCAGCTTTTCTGTTTTTGATAACTTAGATGGGCCTCATTTCTCTTATCTATAAAGAACAAACAAACCTATCGATATTTTTGACTACTATGAGAAAACTTTATAGAACTTTTTTGGTGGGGATTTTCTAATACACTAAAAACACACAATATGTAATGACACCATTATTAAAATGCTTAAGCAAAATAGTTATTCTTTATTAGAATAAGTGCTTTATATGAATAGAACACATTGTCTCACAGTATTATTTGTTTCAATCAACATGTAAAGAAGTTCATCTGGCAGAGTATGGTATGGCCCCATTTTACCAATGAGATGTTTCTGATTTATTAAGTAATTTCACTCCAAAATGGCCACATCAATTAAGAGCATATTCCCTGGGTTTACAAGAGAAAGCCAACAAGTAAATAAATAATTAAACGAGCAAACAAATTTAGGAAGTTAGAAGCTGATTGGCATTATGGGGAAACGTACGCTTAGATGGAGGTGTAAGGACTGCTGAGGATGGAGGATAAGATTACAATCATGTATGATGTCATCAGGGAAATACTTTTACAGTGATGAAGAAAAACCTGAAGGGAGTGAGAGAGGGAGTCACGAGGACAGCTGTCAGCCACAGACAACACCAAACTCAAAAGCCGTGAGTTGGCAGCTTTCTAGTAGGTTCGATGAACAATAAAGAAAAGAAAAGAAAAGCAGGAAATAATAAGAGATGAAATAGGAGATGAAATCAGAGTCAAAGAGATATGGGATGGGTAGATTATACAGAGTCATAACAACTATTAACAGGACTTTGACAAGCATGTGTTCCACTAACCTTCTTACCAGGGAGAATAGGAAATATAGCCATCTTTTGGGCCCAGGAAAACCAAACTGGGGTGGCATTTATTTCTGCCACAGTGAAATCAAAAAGCATATTTGAAATGAGGGAAGGGTGTGAGTACATGGGGGAATGGATTTGGGGTGAATTATCTGGTATGGTTGAGCCTCAGAATAAGGTATTTCAAGTTTATTCTTTAACTACATGAGTTTCTTCAAAATCTATCATTGGGAGATAAATATACTTAAGTTTCTTAGGTTTCAGGAATATTTAGTTATTATCAGTTTTCTGTGATTTATGATAATTTGATACATTAACTATGCAAACATTTACTTAATCCTTATCATTATTATAATTTCTCCTTGAATATAGATATAATTTCTCAAGGATTTATTCTAGGAGTTAGATTATGATGTCATAGAATATACCATCTTTCATTTTTGGCAGAAAATTTTGAATCCTTTCCTAAAGTTACTGTAACAAATTACTTTTTTTTTTTCCAGACAGAGTCTCACTCTGTTGTCCAGAGTGCCCTGACCTCATAGCCTCGTTCACAGCAACCAGCAACCTCAAACTCTTGGGCTCAAGTGATCCTCCCCTCCTTACTCAGCCTCCTGAGTAGCTGGGACTACAGGTGCTCATCATGACATCAGCTGATTTTTCTATTTTTAGTGGAGACAGGGGTCTGACTCTTGCTTAGGCTGGTCTTGAACTCCTAAAATCAACTGATCCTTCTGCCTCTGCCTACCAGGCTTATAGGCATGAGCTACTTTGCCCAGCCTAACAAATTACATTCTGTCAGCATTTCTTCTATAGCCTCACATACAGTATTATCGACTTTTTAATATTTTCTATCTGCTGGGTGTAAAACTATATTATGTGTATACACTGTGGTTTTGAAAAGCATTTTATGACGACTAATTAGGTTGACTATCTTTTCATGTCTCAGGTGGATAGGTGAATTTTCTTTCCTGTGAAATGACTATCTTTTCCGTTCATTTTCTATTGAAGTAAATATTTGTTTTTAATACAGTAAAATTCTTTGAGGTCTTTGTGTGCAAATATTTGTCTGCTCTTACTGTTGAAATACTTTATTTAAATTTATCTATTGTGTTTATGGTACCTTTTGATTAAAAGATGTCATAATTTCCTATCTTATGTTTTTTGTTAAAAGTTTAATTTTACTTTTAGCTTTAGCCCTGGATATTTTAATGGCATTTTACAATTATTCATAATTATCCTATTTGTATTAATATTACAAATGTTACTTTAATGTTTAATTTCTGACTTTTGTAAATATTCAAGTTTTTTTTTTGTATACTGATTTTAATTCTTGCTCTTGATTTAGAATTTTTTTTTTTTTACAATTTTGGCCTGGGCTGGGCTTGAACCCACAACCCCCAGTATATGGGGCCAGGGCCCTACTCCTTGAGCCACAGGGACCTCCCTTGTTCATTTCTTTTGTTAATTTCACCTGATATTTTTTGTAGGCACTAAGGCCCACACCTTTCTAACCTACCCCTGGAGCTAGATGCTTAAAAACTGCATTGCCCAGAATTCCTTGAGACCAGGTTCTGCTGAAGAGCAACACTCCCAGGAGACGGGAGAGGAGGAGGGTGAGTGAGGTAGAAGCCACTGGGTGGCTGCAATAGGGACTGTTGACTTGTTGACTTTTTTTTTTTTTTTTTAATTTCAGGTTACTGTGAGGGTACAAATGACCAAATCATAATATTTGAAATTATTAAGTAGAGTCCCTCAGAACTGTTGGCTTTCACTGCCACCATAGCAGAAGGGGTTTAGGCAACTTATTAAATTACAGCAGTGGTAATGCCGGTTGTGGAAAACAAATGCTGGTTTCTGCAGAGATAGGTCAGAGCTGGGGACAAAGGCATGTGGATTCAGAAGAGCACAGACTCAGGGGTCTGGTAACCACAAAGGGTTTTCTTTTCTTCCTTGTGTTGAGGGATTTAACATGACACATAATAGAATTTTAGCTTATATATTTCTCCCTGCATTTATCAAAATGATCATTTAGATTTTTTTCCTTTAATGTCTTTTTGTAATGAATTACATTAATAAACAGTTTGGTATTAAACCAGCTCTAAAATTCTGGGTTAATCTCCAATTCTTCAATATATTATTTGCTGAATTTTCTTTTATGGTTTGGTAGTCTTATCTATTTTTGTGTCAATGTTACACTAACCTCATAAATAAGTTGTGGGATATTTCCCGTCTTCTATTTTTGGAAAATTTTATCATTTAGTTTTTAATATTTGTTATGTTACCAATAAAACCATCTAGGCATGGTGTAATTTTTTTTTTTTTTTTTTTGAGACAGAGTCTCACTTGGTCACCCTTAATAGAGTGCCATGGCATCTCAGCTCACAGCAACTTCAAAGTCTTGGGTTCAAGTGATCCTCTTTCCTCAGCCTCCCAAGTATCTGGAACTACAGGTGCCTGCCACAACATCCTGCTATTTTTCAGAAATGGGAATCTCACACTGGCTCAGGCTGGTCTTAAACCTGTGAGCTCAGGCAATCTACCCACCTAGGCCTCCCAAGTGCCGGATTACAGGAATGAGGCACCATGCCCAGCCTAGGCATGGTGTATTTATGTATGGGAAAATTTTAACTTGCTAAATTCTTTAGTACTTATAGACTATTCAAATTATAGTAGACCATCTGTAAGCTGACCACCTAAGGAACTGGAAAAAAAATGGTCAATATATGGAATGGTGAACATAAAGAACCAGGCCTACTGCACTGTTAAAGTATGTGTGGCATATGGCTGGCCTATGAAAATTAGGTCAACTTAAGGAGGTGGTCAATGTAGGGAGATAGTCAACTATGGTGGTTTACTGTATTCATTTCTTTTTGAAGCACTTGAATTTTGCTAGGAATTTTAAAATTTTATCTAAGTTTTAAAATAAAGTTTTTCAGCTTTCTTATATTCTTTTTCATTATTCTACCTGGGTGGAAGCTGTTGATGGGTGTTAACTGCCCCTATTTTTTTCTAAAGTAATAATGTAACTCATACCAAATAACATCTGAATAATGTACCTTGTATCCAATATGTATTATGTTTAAGGATGTTCTGTCTAGTCCCCAATTATTGAAAGACTATCACAGAGAGGAAGTGGCAGAAAGGCAGATTTTTTTTTCACTACAAGAAAAGACCTTTCTAATAGTGGTAGCAATTCAAATAAGGAGAGGACTACTACCTAAAAGTAATAAGGTGGGGGGAAGAGGCATGATGGATGACTGAAGGCAGCCTTCAGCAGAGGCTCTCATCCAGACAGAGAAATAATGGCCACAACCAACCCAATAAAGCAGAAGATTGGGAGCTGAGTTGAGAGAGAAGATTGATAGATTTATTTACTTCACTCCTGCTGAGGCTAGCTGGGACTCCAAGGAAACAAATTTCAGGTACAAAACCCATCCCAAAGAGGACAGGAATCCTTCTCCTTCCATCACGAGAGCAGCTTAAGGCAAGTAGCGAACAGAGGACCCTTTGTTTCACCAAAGGGGAGAGAACGACTGAGGGCCGGGACTAGAGATAACGGCTGCAAGCTCAGGCAGTCTCCTGCCTGGGACAAAAGTTGAACTAATATTCTCCCTACCTTCCTGAACTCCCAATCCACCCTTCCCCCGTCTCCTGGCAATCTGGAAGACTACCCTCTGCATAATCTGGAGTGTCTGGCAGATTTTTGCTAGGGCAGGGCATCTCATGGGCTGTGGGGCAGCTGCGCTGAAACTATAATTTTAATAGAGGCCAGGAGTCACAAGGGGAGAGAGACTTGCACCTGTGTTGAAAAGAGCATAGCATGGGACCCAGGCCGCCAACCACTGGGGACTGCAGCAGCACCTGCTGGCACCCCACCCGCTTTATGCTACCCACAGGGCACCACTCTCCAGATCCCTGGCTTCCCACCTGGGTCCTGCAACTTGTGTGGCTGGAGGAGCCCCACCTGGCTCCTGAGACTGGCGCACAACAGTACCCCATAGCACGGCACCACCCCTGACAGTGGCAGTGCCACCCCTGACAGTGTTGGTGGTTCCAGGGTCCCTCCCACTGGGGTCAAATTTGGAAGAGATACCTCCCCAATTCTGTGGAACACAAGGGAACCTGTGCTGACCTGCAGGGGTTCCAGAGGTGGAACGTGGCCAAGGCAGAGGTGGCCATGGCAGAGTATGGCCATGGGCTCTGAGGGAGACAACCACACTCCTCAATGGTAAAACCCGGCTGTGTACAGACTTAGGTGGAACACTCCCCAGTTTCCAATGATCACCAGAGGGAATCAGGCCTGAACTCCTCCTGCCTGTAGGTCACACAGTGACATGGCCCAGTCAGGGAGGCACTTTCTTCTCTTTGACTTAGGCACAAATACCTGGTGTACTTGAGTATTAGAGAGATCTAGGCTGCAGCCCTGCAGGGTAACCAGTGACAGGGGATGACGGTGATACAAAGTAGGAAAAGAGGCACCAGCCCCCCTGAAATAATTCCTTTGCTGGGAAAGCCTTTCTCACTCCACGGACCACCAGAACAAGCTCAAGCTTACACTTGAGCTGCCAGTGGACCCTTGCTGTCCAGTTGCTGGAGACCTTTGGAACTCTTCCACTTAATCTGTGTGCTGACTAGGACAACTGGTTTAGAACTCTTGATCTGGGCCAATCACCTGGGGACTCTCCAATGTTATTCTCTGGTTGTATTGTGGAGGAAGGGTCTGATTCTCCTCTCCCAGTTATTACTAGTGAGGAGGCAGGGTGTCTTAATAGCTTGTATTCCTCCACAGCTGCTATTTCAACCCAAAGTCACTGATCCACTAGGATTTATCAGAGTCTAGCTAAATACAAGACAGACCGACTCACCTAGCTCCATCATACCAAGTAGCTCCTCAGAGTCTCAGGCTATAGTACTGAATGGGACCTTGGTAAAACCATAGGGGAAAAGCCACAGTCACCAGTCCCAGCACTCTGGTAAAGGGCTGGTTAATTACATCTCCAGGAGCCCTCAGTTTAATTCCACCTTAACAGCCTCTCTAAACAAACAGTGAAAAATAACCATGGTGTGGAAATCAGCAGAAAAACTCAGACAATATGCATAACCGGAGTAGGTCAACTCCCCCAAGGTATGAGAAAAAAGACCGAACAGAAGATCCCCTTCATAAACAAGTGGCAGAAATGTCAGAAATTGAGTTCAGAATTTGGATAGCAAATAAGATTAACAGAATTGAAGTAAAATTCAATTCGAGGAGTAATTCAAAAGTTGTCTCAAGAATTCAATGGATTCAAAGATAAAATCACCAAAGATTTTGACAAATTGAGACAAGAATTTGCATCCCTCAAAGACCTGAGAAATACAGTAGAATCTCTCAGTAATAGATTAGAACACGAAGAAGAAAGGATCTCGGACAATGAAGACAAAGCTTTTGAATGCTCCCAAAAGCTCAAAGATGAAGAGAAATGGAGAGCAAAGATGGATCACTCCTGAGAGAGTTATGAGACCATTCCAAAAAAGCAAACATTCGCCTTATTGGAATTCCTGAAGGTGATGAGAATGATCTGAAAGGTACAGATGCTCTACTCCAAGAGATTTTAGAGGAAAAAGTTCCAAACATGGCAAGAGATACTGAAATTCAGATAGCAGACATGTTCAGAAACCCAGCATGACTTAATTCAAATAAAGCATCCCCTAGACACATTGTAATTAACTTCGCCAAAGTCACTGTGAAAAAGAAAATCCTGCAAGCAGCCAGATGTAAGAAAATCATAACCTACAAGGGGAAGAATATTAGAATGACTGCAGATTTCTCTGCTGAAAACTTTCAGGCTAGAAGAGGGTGGTCACTGACTTTTAATCTCCTAAAATAAAATAACTTTCAACCCAGGATCCTGTATCCAGCTAAACTGAGTTTCATCTATGATGAAGAAATTAAATACATTAATGACATTCACATATTGAAGAAATTTGACATAACTAAACCAGCCATCCAGGATATTCTCAGACCTATCCTCCATAATGACCAACACAATCCTCCACCACAAAAGTAAACTCACTCAGAAACTTTTGATCAAATTCCAACTTCCACAGTGGAAGGATTCCACAGTGGCGAAAGGATTAAAAATGTCCACAGGACTTTTGAAAAACTCGATACCCAAAATTTTACCAGGCGTATCAATATTGTCAATTAATGTAAATGGCTTAAATTGTCCTCTAAAGAGGTACAGACTGGCTGACTGGATACAAAAACTCAGGCCAGATATCTGTTGCATACAAGAATCTCATCTTACCTTAAAAGATAAATATACAATCACGGTAAAGGGATGGTCATCTATATTCCAGGCAAATGGAAAGCAGAAAAAAGCAGGTGTTGCAATTTTATTCTCAGACACAATAGGCTTTAAACCAACAAAAGTAAGCAAGGACAAGGACAGTCACTATATATTTGTTAAGGGTAATACTCAATATGATGAGATTTCAATTATTAATATTTATGCACCCAACCAAAATGCACCTCAATTTATAAGATACACTGTAACAGGCATGAGCAACTTGATTTATTCCAGCACCATCATAGTCAGAGACTTCAAAACTCCTTTGGCAGTATTGGATAGATCCTCCAGTAAGAAGCTAAGCAAAGAAATTTTAGATTTAAACTTAACCATCATCCAACATTTGGATTTAACAGACATCTACAGAACATTTCATCCTAACAAAACTGAATACACATTTTTCTCATCAGCCCACGGAACATACTCCAAAATCGATCACCACATCTTAGGTCACAAGTCTAACCTCAGCAAATTTGAAAAAAAAGAAATTATTCCTTGCATCTTCTTGGACCATCAGGGAATAAAAGTTGAACTCAGTAACAACAGGAATCTGCAGATTCATACAAAAACATGAAAGCTAAATAACCTTATGCTGAATAACAGGTGGGTCAGAGACAAGATTAAGAAGGAAATTACCAAATTTTTGGAACAAAACAATAATGAAGACACGAATTATCAGAACCTCTGGGATACCAC
>NW_003852449.1:6430835-6453097 GCF_000181295.1 Otolemur garnettii | reverse complement strand
TACAAAAATACTAGAAGAGAGTGCAGGGAAAACACTTGAAGAAATTGGCCTGGGAGAATATTTTATGAGGAGGACCCCCCCCCCAGGCAATTGAAACAACATCAAAAATACATTACTGGGATCTGATCAAACTAAAAAGCTTCTGCACAGCCAAGAACACAGTAAGTAAAGCAAGCAGACAACCCTTAGAATGGGAGAAGATATTTTCAGGCTATGTTTCTGACAAAGGTTTAATAAACATAATCCACAGAGAACTCAAACTTATTAGAAAGAAAAAAACAAGTGATCCCATCTCAGTGTGGGCAAGGGACTTGTATAGAAACTTCTCTGAAGATAGGTGCATGGCCTACAGACACATGAAAAAATGCTCATCATCTTTAATCATCAGAGAAATGCAAATCTAAACCACTTTGGGATATCATCTAGCTCCAATAAAGTTAGCCCACATCACAAAATCCCCAAACCATAGATGTTGGTGTGGGTGTGGAAAAAAGGGAATACTTCTGCACTGCTGGTGGGAATGCAAACTAATATTTTCCTTTTTGAAAGATGTCTGGAGATCACTTAGGGATCTAAAAATAGACCTGCCATTTGATCCTTGCAATTCCTCTACTAGGTATATATCCAAAAGACCAAAAATCACTATAAACATATATTTGTACCAGAATGTTTATTGCAGCCCAATTCACAATTGCTAAGTCATGGAAGAAGTCCAAGTGCCCATCGATCCATGAATGGATCGATAAATTGTGGTATATGTACACCATGGAATATTACGCAGCCTTAAAAATGATGGAGACTTTACCTCTTTTATGTTTACATTGATGGAGCTGGAACATATTCTTCTTAGCAAAGTATCTCAAGAATGGAAGAAAAAGTATCCAGTGTATTCAGCCCTACTATGAAACTAGTATATAAGCACCCACACTTCCATACGAAAGCTATAACCCAATAATAGCCCAAGATGAAGAGTAAAGAGGAAGGGAATGGGAGGGGATGTGGGAGGATGGGTGGAGGGAGGGTAAGTGGTGGGACTGCACCTATGGCCCATGTACAAGGGTACATGTTAAATCTACTCAGCATTGAATATAAATCTTAACACAGTAACTAAGAAAGTGCGGTGAAGGCGATGTTAACCAGTTTGATGAAAGTATTTCAAATTGTATATAAAACCAGCACATTGTACCCCATAATTGCATTAATCTACACAGTTATGATTCAATAAAAAAAAGTAATAAGGTTTATGTGGCTATGAAAACGTTAATAACAGGTGATTTTCAAGCTCAGAGGATGATATAAGGTTAAAGATACAAATTGGTAGGACAGGGGACCTCTACCCCTAACTCAATAAAAAAAACTCCACATTTTTGTATCTGTATTTTATAAGAAAAAATATATTATTTACAATTTTACCACCAAATTACACTGATAATAGAGCCATAATGAAGATTTAAATACTTGAAAGAGTATTTGAAGTAGATGGTCTTTAAAGTCCTGTTAAACACTGTTTTATTAATAACTATAATGAAATTATAACACTTTCTACAAGTAAACTGCTGGAAAAGTTTAAAAACTCTCCTTAATTCTCACCATAGCTCTGAAAGAAATAATAATTATATCCATTTTACATAAGAGAGAGTGGGAGATCACAAAGGTTTTGCACATTTTACAAAGGCCTAGTGCATGTGGATAGAGCTGGGTTCATAATCTTAGTTGCAATCTATTTCTACCATTATACAATAGTATAAAATCATAGAGTTGCAAGTGATCTTAGGGATATATTCTAAACCACTCAACTGTAGCTCTGCTGTTTAAAAATATATATAGCACCACCATCCAGCAGTTGGATAATCTGCATTTTAGTATCTTCAAACTCACTATCTTATTCTTTGGTTATCTTACCCTATTTGGAGTACCTCTAGCTATTAAGAAATCTGCCTTTTCATATGATTTAAATCAAAATCTAAGTGTGTTTTTATGTTCTACTGGTATGGCCTCTTCTTTGATAGTTTTTATATTTAAACTGGGGAAATATAATATGAAGAGAAAACAAAAATATAGTATGGGTTTCTCTCATTGGATTGTATCATTAAAAAACTCTTTGTCCAACATAAATGATCATTTAAAGCAAAAAAGCTAACACAAACACTTGTTATCGTTTGGACTATTCTGTCAAACATGTGTATAAAATAAGAGACTATAATAACAAGCATAATTGTAGCTCAACAAATTAACAATCATCCTTTTTGAAGGATGGTTCAACTGGCAACCAAGTGAAAGGTCTAGTTTAGTAATCACTGAGAAACACAGTGTGGGCAGAATTCCTGGTGCCTCCAGGACAGTTGGTTAGGGAAGCAGATACAAAGATTATGTAGCAGTCTTGAGCCTTTCTCCAGGGTCAGGAGAGAATCATAAGCTCTAGGCAGGGTCTCAGCTGCTAAGGTTAGGGCAAATCTATCAGTAGGGAACAAGGATGTCCCTAACATTGGGCAGAAAAAAGCATCAACAGTGCCTGAAAACAAAATAGTATGTGTTAAACCTAGAGAGATTTTACAGCAAGTACTGAGGCAATCATTCATGGATGGTGGACTTTCAAGTCAGCTTTTAATTCCTGGGGCCAAGGCAGAATTTCATTCTCCAAGTACCTGTCAGAAGCAAGCAGACGTGGATGAATGGGAGTTGTCTGATCCCTGGATTGCAATTCATCTCAATATGTGGGTCAGTGACTTGAACCCAGGTAGAAAGTTACAAAACAATATTGTACCATGAACAAGTTCAGTGAATGATTCAAGATATGTGGGTGTGTATATCCATATACATGAAATTAAACTTACTCATCTTCTTAAGGGACTTTTTAATTTTTTCCCATGACTTCATGATAATAAATTGCTATTATTCGGAAGATAGATTTTAGTTATTAAGTCAATACTGTGTCTGTGGCCTAAAATGGCAAATTAAACAAGCTACCTACATATAAAATTTTTCATAACATTTATAAGTTGTTACTTTATGTACCAAAAATGTATACCTGCAATCTGAAATATAATTGCTGATCTGAACATCATGTCCAAACATGCTTCCAAAATTTGGCTTCAGAATCTAATTGAAGACAATGAGTTGAATATAAGTAACTTAATATTTTAGGGCAAATTATAGTATTTATTTCCTCAAGAGTATATAAGGAATCCTTATTAAGTGCAACTGTTTGGAAAAGTACACACACAGGACTTCAGAAGATCAAACGGAAAGCTGCTGTTTCATCACTGTTATTATGTGGTGCTGCTGTGGGCAGTAAAAAGAGCTAAATGCAATTCCTTCTACTTCTGTCTTAGTTCTTACAGTCTTTACTTTTATGAGCTCCTAGCAATTGGTAGAGTCTTCTGGGAAATGCTACTTCATTTTAATGGAAGGATGCAAATGAAAAGAAAGCAGTGTTATAAACGGTTTCATTATATATAAATAATACACCCATGCACGCACACACACGCACGCAGAGAAACATCACGTAACTCAGCATCATCAAGAAATTAATTTTAGACTGATACTTTTGTTCCATGTAAAGTTTCAGGTCTGAGCCATGAAGGGAAATGTTTCTCAACTTATATTAATTTCTTTAAAAACTCTTTTTTTTTTTAAATTTTCCAAAGAAAATAAACATCTTTGGGGAACATTGGCCAAACCTTCAGGTTATAATTAGAGAACAAAACAGAACTTTTTTTTTAATGTTTAAAATTCACATTCAAAGAAAATGACGGGTGTTTAATTATAATTTTATCATTTTACTTTTATACCTTTTTTTTTTTTTTTTGTAGAGACAGAGTCTCACTTTATTGCCCTTGATAGAGAGTTGTGGCGTCACAGCTCACAGCAATCTCCAGCTCCTGGGTTTAGGTGATTCTCTTGCCTCAGCCTCCTGAGTAGCTGGGACTACAGGCGCCTGCCACAACGCCCGGCTATTTTTTTTGTTGCAGTTCAGCCAGGCCTGGGTTTGAACCCACCACCCTCAGTATATGGGGCCAGCACCCTACTCACTGAGCCACAGGCACCGCCCTTTACTTTTATATCTTAAAATATAATGATATATATTCAAACTTCTGTCCCATTATAAACAATATGTTGAATAACAGCAACTGGAAAAAAAAACTGCCTAGATTATTGGAGAGCCCAGATAAAGCTTGTAAATGGGAGTCGTGGAAAGGACTGAAAAGCTGCCCTCATGTGCTGACACCTTCTGCAGTGACTAAGACCAGGTGGTTATCTTTGTCTTGAATCACATCTCCACGATGCTCCTCATACATCACTTTAGGCACCCTCTGTGGTTGTGCTTATTCTATTATCAAGGAATCATATTTACTTTTATTAAAAAAAAAATGATAGCCCTGGGGAAAAAACACTAAGAAACCTAACAAAGTACCAATAATGCAACAGGATAATGAAAGGGATTAGGATTCTTAACTCCATTTTGTTCTCTCATATTCTGGACATAGTTTCCTATATCTCAGAAGCAGTAAAGCTTCAGGGAAGAACCAGCTCACTTTCTAGTGGATATGTAGTTATCAGCCTTCCCCTCAGTTTGGGGGGTTGATTATGATGTTGCCATTGTTGTCTACTTCTTGTAAACTTAAATTTTATGGAGAAAGAATAAAAACATCATCTCTTTTCCCATCCTCTGTGAATGATTTCTGGAATATCAGACACGAGGGAGCCTGACTGATGTTGAGCCCACCAAGCTGTGCAGACAGCTGCTTCGGAAAGGTTAGTGACTCCACAACCAGCTCTCTGGGAGCCATTTGCGTGCAGCAGTGCAGAGGGAGAAAATGAGAAGAAAACGATTGATGCCGTTTGTGTTTCAGATTCCATCCCAATTTAATATTGTGTATTAATGATGCATTTTGGCAATAAAGCTATTTAATAATCATTAAGCAGAAACTGCTATTCCCCATTAACAGCAGACTCTGTTAGAACACATTGGCTAATTTCTCATTAAATTCAACATAAACTAAATAACAGATTTTATGTGTATAGCTAAAGAGAAAAACCCTTTTATTTTATTTTCCAAAGAAAATAAACATCTTTGGGGAACATCGGCCAAACCTTCAGGTTATAATTAGAGAACAAAACAGAAATTTTTTTTTTTGATGTTTAAAATTAACATTCAAAGAAAATGAAGGGTGTTCAATTCCACTGCAGTGTCTTTTAGAAAATAGCTTCTTAAATGCTAGTTTTAAATTTGTGACCTACAAATGTATTTAACTATCTATGTCATTAAAGATACTGCAAGAAGATTAAATTTAGACACTGTCAGAATGGAGGGAGCTGGGGAAAAGAGGGAGATTTAACAAATTCCTCCTGACTCCCACGGCCTAGGCGTGGTTTGGAGATGTTCAATGTAGGTGTAATTAGGTGATTTTGGTCTTCCCAGGAAAAATATGAAGGTATACCTCTCTTATTTGTCTATATGGATCTGTGATGGTCAAAAGACTTCTAGACTGGGAACATGGAATGCAATCAAGAAGAGGTTAAAATAATTAATATTTGATATTTATAGTTATAAAAAATGTGCTTGATTGCAGGGACATTCAACAGGGGCTGCTAAGAAGAACATCATTGTGAAGAAAGACATCTGAATTCTTTTTTTTGTCAGTTTTCGGCAGGGGCTGGGTTTGAACCAGCCACCTCCCACTGGCACATGGGGCCAGCGCCTTTGAGCCACAGGCAATATCCACATTCTTTATCTACACTTAGCACCAAGACAAGCTATTTTGGGAGAAGTTTGGTTCTAGTTTATATGTTCATAAAAAGACTTGGGCAGTGCCTGTGGCTCAAAGGAGTAGTGCACCGGCCCCATATGCCGGAGGTGGTGGGTTCAAACCCAGCCCTGGCCAAAAACTGCAAAAAAAAAAAAAGACTTAAACATGTTTTCTCTGTCTTGTGATATTTGGGGTGTTTTAACATGATTCCTTGCATTTACAGTTGACCCATGGACAGTATGAGTGTGGGTCCACTTATACACACATTTGTTTTCAACAAAAGTTATACCAAATTTGCCTGCTGACCTGCCGCCCTTTCTTCCTCTGCAGCCCTGTGACAGTAAGACCAACCCCTCCTTTTCTTCCTCTACATTAGTCTACTCAAGGAAGACGATGAAGATGAAAACTCATGATAACCCACTCCTACTTAATGAATAGCAAACATATTCTCTCTTCACTATATTTTCTTAAAAACATCCTTTCCTCTCATTTATTTTACTGTAATACAGTATACAGCACACAGAATGTGTGTTGAGTGTCTTTATGTTATGAGTTAGGCTCCCAGGCACCACTAGGCTCTTAGCATGTATGTTTTAGGGCAGTCAAAAATTACATGCCAATTTTGATTATATGAAGAAGTCAGATCCTCTCAGCCCCATGTTGTTTAAGAGTGAACTATATATCTGTAACACTCTTCTTTACAGTTTTCATTATTGTTTCATTTTCTATATGAATATTTTTCTTTTCTTATATGAGTATTTTTCAATGGGAAAAATATGTTGGGGGAAAAAATTACTGTAGTTGAAATGACTATATGAAATGCAAAGTTAAAGAAATTAAACACAATGAATAAATTTCATAGCATGAAACATATTGAATATTTGTTACATAAAAAATTTAGTTAGAATGAATCAATTATATTATTGAGCCTCCTTTTCATTTAATAGGAAATACTTGTGGTTGCTTTAAATAATGGAGCAGATGAAGAGATTTTTTTCCCCTATGAATTTATTATCTCAGAGTTTGTTTAAATGAAAAATTTAATATTTTATTTTAAAAATGTGCCTGTGCAAATTTGAAACATAGTATCAAGTAGATAATATGACTTTATAATTGATGCAATCATAATTTTATATGTTCTTTGGTCAAAATGATCTGGTGATAACAAAAATGAAGAAAAACGTTATACTAGTTTGTGAAATGTTGTGGAAGTGACCATGTCTATGTTTTGTGAGTGGCATAGTTCAACTAGAAGACCATAAGGAACTTCTGAGAAGCATTCAATTAATACTTTCCTCACACTTTTTCTATGGAAGAAAAGAACCAGAAACTTTACCAAACCTTTCAAAATACTATACTGTTCTTTCAAATCTTCTAGCGTCCATTTTTAAAAATCCTGCCACATTTATCTGCCTCGGTTTTCTCTCGAGTTTTCTCACAGCTTAATTCAACATGGGTTGAATTCTAAATTCTCATCTAATTATTAAATTTACACCTGCCAAGGCATTAATAGTGTTAGTACTATCATCCTTTCTTCTCCTGTCCCTACAAATTTATTAAGGTACATGGTTGAGCAGCTTTTCCCGGGCTATAGTATAATTCCTACTCACCCAAGCTTCCTCTTTTCCTCTGACTTCCCTTCCCTGCCGTAGGCCCCTGCCTTGTTTCTCCCTGCCACCCCCTTTTCATACCTTGCTCCCACCCTCCATAATGCTTGTTGGCTTCTAAGAATACATACATGCTTCCCCTTTATATCAGTACCTGCACTGTTCCTATTCATGGGGCTTTTCCTTCAGATATACTTGAAAGTTCCGACTAACATCTTAATATAAATATCTCAAACCAACTACTATACTAAATACTCCTACCTACCTGTATTTGGTTCCTGAAGGCTGGATAGTCCAGAAACATGAAATACCAGCTCTAGAAAGATACTTCATTCTAAGCTTCAGATTCTTCCCCTCCTAACCAGATATAGTGGCAGTCTTGTCAAAGACTCAGGTCTGAAACCTTTTAATTCTCAAATGGTAGAGCTTACGTTAACACCAGTTTGATCATATTAAATTGACTGGATATTAACCAGACCAAACTTCAGCCAGAATAATTAAAGGGAAAGAAAGAGAGAGAGAGACTTTGAATTCTACAGATATTAAAGGATAGTAAGAGAATACTAATCAGATTAAACTCCAGCCAGAATAATTAGAGTGAAGGAGGGAGGAGTGGAGAGAGAGGGAAAATCACTTTGAATTCTATGGATATTAAAGGAAAGTAAAGGAATATTAAGAGCAATGTTATATAAATTAAATCAATAATATCAATACATGGCCCATTAACAGTGACAAACAACAAAAGGTGACTGGAGAAGAATATCCAATCTTGAATATCCTTATACCACGTAGCTACTAAAGACATTGAATTGAATTTTCAGTTAAAATCTTCCTGCAAAAAAAATGCCTCCGGTCTCTGATGTCTTCACTGGTGAATTCTATTAATTATTAAGAAGGAAACATGAATAATACTGATTTTATACCAGCATTTTCATACAATTGAATAGGAGGAAATAGTTCCCAACTCCTCCTATAGGTCAGCATTGTCCTCATACCAACGGGACAAAACATAGACACAAAAACACAGACCTTTATTCTCACAGACCCATATCCATTATACACACATGTGCCACATTTCTAAATGGAAGTTCAGTGAATCAGATCAAACAATATATTAAAAAGGAGAATACGCTATAAGCAAGTGAAATTTATCCAGACTCACGATTGTTCAAACATTTCAAAATTAGTCATTTAAATGTGCCATATTTTCAAACAGAAAGGGAAAAAGAAAAATCATATGGTATCTTACTGGATATTAAAAAAGCTGTTTATCACTGATTTTTTGGTAAAAAAAAAAAAGATTTTCAGAAAATCTAGTATTTCTTTCTGATTAAAAAAAACAGCTCTCAGCAAAATAAGAATTGAAAGGGACTATCTCAAACTTATAAAAAGCATATATGAAAAAAATGCAGCTGACCTCATACTTAATTAATTATAAAAGACTGAATACTTTCCCTCTGTGATCAGGAAAAGGATACTACTTCTTCTTAACATCATGCTGGAGGTTCTAAACAATGTAATAAGACAAAAAAATAATATTAAGTGCCTACAAATTGGAAAAGACATTAAACTACGTTTATTGCCAGATAACCTGATCTCCCATACAGAGGATTTGATGAACCCTACAACAAATCTTCTAAATGAGACAAATGAGCTGAGAAAGGCTTCAGGGTAAAGGATTGACTTGAAATATATCAATTGTATGACTATACTGTAGCAATAAAGATTGGAAATTAAAATTATAAAAACAGAATTTACAAAAGCATCACAAAGTTTTAAGTACTTGGGAATAAACCTAACCAAAGATGTTCATATCCTGAACACTGAAGAGTAAAATCAAAACATTACTGAGAGAAATTAAAGAAGACTTAAGTAAATGGGGAGACATTTTTTGCCCATGGCTGAGGATATTTAATATTGTTAGGATAAAACATCTCCTAACATTGATCTGTAGATTCCATATCATGTCATTCAAAATCCTAGCTTTTTTGTAGAAGTTAAAAAAAGTGATTCTAAAATTCATATGAAAATAAAAGAATCTAGAATGGTCAAAACAACTTTGCCAAAAAAAAAAAAAAAAAAAAAGAAACATTCACACTACTTGATTTGAAAACATAAAGTTAAGTATTCAATATGTGATTCATTGTGACATTTGCATAAAGGCAAACAAATAGTTTAGTGGATCAAAACAATTTTTCAACAAAAGTAAAAAGCATTTCTTGGAGGTTTGATAGTCTCTCCAAAATCAAATGGTTGAGCAGTTAAAATTCAGTATCCTCCATACCTCTCCATACAATGAACTTACATCTATACATCACACCATATACAAAGATTAATGCAAAATGGATCTTAGAATTACATGTAAAATATAAAAGAATCAAACTTCTAAAGCTGTGTTGTGAATGACATCAAAATAATTTATAAAAGAAATTGATGTTTGAATTGATCAAAATTAAAATCATTAGTCCTTCAAAGGATATAGTTAGTAGAATGAAAAAACAAGCCACAAACTTAGAGAAAAAAATTCGTAAGTGATTTATATTCAGAAGATGTTAAAAATATAAATAACTCGAGAAATGCAACAAAAATCAACCGAAAAAACAAAAAAGCAAAAGATTTGAAGAGATACTTTTTCAAAGAAGATACATGAATAAAATATACACATGAAAAAATAGTCAACATCATAAGTCACTGGAGAATAAAAATTACAATATTAGTGTATTCCTATTAAAAGGCAAAAATTGGAGAGAGGGTCAACATGGCCGAGAGGTACCAGACTCAGACAGAAGCTCCCTTCCAGAGGAAAGGATAAAGTCCAGAAAACACCCAACAAAGTCAAAGACTGGGAGCCCAGCCAAGAGAGAAGAGTGATACTGGCAGGACACCTCTTCTGAGGCAAACATCGACTCCTGGAAGGCAATCTACAGGTAAATAATACACCCCAAAGCAAAAGTGTCCATCCCCTTCCCCTTTGTTTCCTCTTCAACCGCTCCCCTGAGTCTCTTACAGGTGATCGATGAACAGAGGGCCTATTCTCTCACTCCACGAGTGAGAGCTGCCGACAGGGAAATCTACTACCCTGGAGGGACCCTACTGAGACTTGGAACACCCTCTCCCAAGCAGAAAAGTGGAACTGGCATTCGCACTGCCATTTTGAGTTTCCAGTCCACCCTCCCCCCCCCTTGCCCACAGAGACAGCTAGAGGAGACCCAAGAGCAGCATCCACCCACCCTTGCTAGACCAAGCCCCTGTCCTAGTCCTTCACCGAGAGAACTGCTTAATCCACGCTTCCTGTGCCAGACTGATCCCACCAGCCAGAGCATTCTGTGCGCAGCTGTCTCCCTGGCTGCTTCCCAGGGCCTTGGCAGCCCACAACTGTGACTGACTCCTCCGAGAGAGGGCTGCATCACCCCACAGCTGCGCACACGGCCCCGGGGCCTTGGGGGCCCTCAATCACGACTGACTCCTGCCAGGGCACGCCGTCTCACCCTGCCTGCCCTCCCACTTCCTGGGGCCTTGGCAGCATGTGCCCAGGAGACAACTAGAAGAAGCCACTGGCAGAACGGTTTTAGGGTTGGTCTCCAAAAGGTGTGAATTCAGCATGGGGCGGAATCAGCAGAAAAACTCTGGTAATCAGAACAACCAGAGTAGATCAACCCCCCCCCCAAGGAAGGATGGGACAGACACAATTGAAGACCCATTCCATAAACAGATGTCTGAGATGTCAGAAATTGAGTTCAGAATCTGGATAGCAAATAAGATCAACAGAATGGAGGAAAGGAGGGAACTAGAATTTCAAATTATTCAAAAGCTGTCCCAGGAATTCAATGATTTCAAAGATAAAATGACCAAAGATTATGATACACTGAAGCAAGAGGTTGCAGCCCTTAAAGATCTGAAGACCACGGTTGAATCCCTAGTTCAGAGAATGGACCAGGCAGAATATAGGATCTCAGACGCTGAAGACAAAGACTTTGAACACACCCAATCATCCAAAGATCATGACAAATGGAGAGCAAAAACAGACCACTCGCTCAGAGAGCTCTTGGATAATTCAAAGAAAACTAATATTCGCCTCATAGGAATCCCTGAAGGTGACAAAGTTGCGTCTCAAAACACAGAGGCTCTCCTTCATGAAATTATGAAAGAGAACATTCCAGATATGCCAAGGGATCCTGAAATTCAGATAGCAGACAGCTTCAGAACCCCAGCGCTACTCAAGCCAAACAAAACATCCCCCAGGCATATCATAATCAACTTCACTAAAGTTAACATGAAAGAGAAAATCCTGAAAGCAGCTAGATACAAGAAAACATTAACTTATAAGGGGAAGAATATTAGAATGACTACAGATCTCTCTGCTGAAACCTTTCAAGCTAGAAGAGGGTGGGCATTGACCTTCAACCTCCTAAAATAAAACAAATTTCAACCCAGAATCCTGTATCCAGCTAAACTGAGTTTCATTTATGATGGAGAAATTAAATACTTTAACAACATTCACATGTTGAAGAAATTTGCCATAACTAAACCAGCCCTCCAGGATATCCTCAGACCTATCCTCCATAATGACCAGTGCAATCCTCCACCACATAAATAAACCCACCCAGAAAATTTTGATCAACTTCCAATCTCCACAGTGACAAAAGGAACAAAGATGTCCACTGGACTTTCAAAAAACTTGATACCCCAACATATACCAGGCTTATCAATAGTCTCAGTCAATGTGAATGGCTTAAATTGCCCACTAAAGAGGCACAGGCTGGCTGACTGGATACAAAAACTCAGGCCAGATATTTGCTGCATCAAAGAAACTCACCTTACTTTGAAAGACAAGAATAGACTCAGGGTGAAGGGATGGTCATCTATATTCCAGGGTAATGGAAAGCAGAAAAAAGCAGGTGTTGCAATTTTATTCGCAGATACAGTAGGCTTTAAACCAACAAAAATGAGCAAGGACAAAGATGGTTACTTTATATTTGTTAAGGGTAATACTCAATACGATGAGATTTCAATTATCAATATTTATGCACCCAACCAGAATGCACCTCAATTTATAAGAGACACTCTAACAGATATGAGCAACCTGATTACTCCCAGCTCCATCATAGTTGGAGATTTTAATACCCCTTTGGCAGTGCTGTATAGATCCTCCAACAAGAAGCTTAGCAAAGAAATTTTGGATTTAAATTTAACCATTCAGTATTTGGATTTAACAGACATCTACAGACCATTTCACCCTAATAAAAATGAGTACACATTTTACTCATCAGTTCATGGAACATACGCCAAAATATACCACATCTTAGGTCACAAGTCTAACCTCAGTAAATTTAAAAGAATCAGAATTACCCCTTGTATCTTCTCAGACCACCACGGAATAAAAGTTAAACTCAGCAACGACAGGAATCTACAGACCCAAACAAAAACGTGGAAGCTAAATAACCTTATGCTCAATGACAATTGGGTCAGAGACAAGATCAAGAAGGAAATTACCAAATTCTTGGAACTAAACAACAATGAAGAGACGAGTTATCAGAACCTCTGGGATACCGCAAAGGCAGTCCCTAAGAGGGAAATTTATTGCACTGCAAGTCTTCCTCAAGAAAATGGAAAGAGAAGTTAACAACTTAATGGGACACCTCAAGCAGCTGGAAAAGGAGGAATACTCCAATCTGAAACCCAGCAGAAGAAAAGAAATAACCAAAATTACAGCAGAATTAAATGAAATTGAAAACAAAAGGATTATACAACAGATTAACAAATCAAAAAGTTGGTTTCTTGAAAAGGTCAATAAAATAGATAAGCCGTTGGCCAACCTAACCAAGAAAAAAAGAGTTAAATCTCTAATTTCATCAATCAGAAATGGTAAAGATGAAATTACAACAGACCCCTCAGAAATCCAAGAAATCCTCCATGAATACTATAAGTGGAAATGTTGAAGAGGCCTATATCAAGTTCTGAAATATCATCAACTATACAAAATCTCCCTAAAAAGAAAAGCCTGGGACCAGATGGCTTCACATCAGAATTCTACCAAACTTTTAAAGAAGAGCTAACACCTATACTACTTAACCTTTTCCAAAATATAGAAAAAGATGCAATACTACCCAACACATTCTATGAAGCAAACATCACTTTGAACCCCAAACCAGGAAAAGACCCAACAAGAAAAGAAAATTATAGACCAATATCTCTAATGAATATTGATGTGAAAATATTCAACAAGATCCTAACAAACAGAATCCAGCAACACATCAAACAAATTATACACCATGACCAAGTGGGTTTTATCCCAGGATCTCAAGGCTGGTTCAACATATGCAAATCTATAAATATAATACACCACATAAACAAATTAAAAAACAAAGACCATATGATCCTCTCAATTGATGCAGAAAAAGCTTTTGACAATATCCAGCATCCATTCATGATCAGAACACTTAAGAGAATTGACATAGATGGGAGTTTTCTCAAATTGATAGAGGCCATCTATAGCAAACCCACAGCCAATATCGTATTGAATGGAATCAAATTGAAATCATTCTCACTCAGATCAGGAACAGGCAAGGTTGCCCATTGTCCCCATTGCTCTTTAACATCATAATGGAAGTCTTAGCCATAGCAATTAGGGAACAAAAGGCAATCAAGGGTATTCACATAGGATCTGAAGAGATCAAACTCTCACTCTTCCCAGATGACATGATCATATACCTGTAAAACACCATGGACTCTTCTACAAAACTCTTAGAAGTGATGAAGGAATACAGCAGCATCTCAGGTTACAAAATCAACACCCATAAATCAGTAGCGTTTATATATACCAATAATAGTCAAGCTGAAAAAACAGTGAAGAACTCTATTCCGTTCACAGTAGTGCCAAAGAAGATGAAATACTTGGGAGTTTATCTAACAAAGTATATGAAAGATCTCTATAAAGAGAACTATGAAACTCTAAGAAAAGAAATAGCTGAAAATGTTAACAAATGGAAAAACATACCTTGCTCATGGCTGGGAAAAATTAACATTGTTAAAATGTCTATACTACCTAAAGCAATATATAATTTTAATGCAATCCCGATTAAAGTTCCATTGTCATACTTTAAAGATCTCGAAAAAAATAATACTTCATTTTATATGGAATCAGAAAAAAACTCGAATAGCCAAGACATTACTCAGAAACAAAAACAAAGCAGAAGGAATCACGCTACCAGACATCAGGCTATACTATAAATCCATTGTGATCAAAATAGCATGGTACTGGCACAAAAACAGAGAGGTATATGTATGGAACAGAATAGAGAGCCAAGAGATGAACCCAGCTACTTACCGCTATATGATCTTTGACAAGCCAATTAAAAACATTAATGTGAAAAAATTCCCTATTTAACAAATGGTGCTGGATGAACTGGCTAGTGACCTGCAGAAAACTGAAACTGGACCCACACCTGTCACTAGTAACTAAGATAGACTCTCATTGGATTAAAGACTTAAATTTAAGACATGAAACTATAAAAACACTAGAAGAAAATGTAAGGAAAACTCTTGAAGAAATTAGCCTGGGCGAATATTTTATGAGGAGGACCCCCTCGGGCAATTGAAGCAACATCAAAAATATTCTACTGGGACCTCCTCAAATTAAAAAGCTTTTGCACATTCAAGAACACAGTAAGAAAAGCAAGCAGACAGCCCTCAGAATGGGAAAAGACATTTGCTGGTTGTGCTTCTGACAAAAGTCTAATAACCAGAATCCACAGAGAACTCAAACGTATTAGCAAGAAGAAAACAAATGATCCCATCTCAGGGTGGGCAAGAGACTTAAAGAGAAACTTCTCCGAAGAAGACAGATGCATGGCCTACAGGCATATGAAAAAATGCTCATCATCCCTAATCATCAGAGAAATGAGAATCAAAACTACTTTGAGATATCATCTAACACCAGTAAGATTAGCCCATATCACAAAATCCCAAAATCACAGATGCTGGCGAGGATGTGGAGAAAAGGGAACACTTCTACACTGCTGGTGGGAATGCAAACTAATATGTCCCTTTTGGAAAGTCATATGGAGAACACTTAGAGATCTAAATATAGAAGTGCCATTTGATCCTATAATTCCTCTGCTAGGTATATATTGAGAAGACCAAAAATCAATTGGGCTGTTCACTGCAGCCCAATTCACAATCCCTAGGTCATGGAAGAAGCCCAAGTGCCCATCGACCCTTGATGGATCAATAAATTGTGGTATATGTATACCATGGAATATTATGCAGCCCTAAAGAAAGATGGAGACTTTACCTCCTTCATGTTTACATGGATGGAGCTGGAAAATATTCTTCTTAGCCAAGTATCTCAAGAATGGAAGAAAAAGTATCCAATGTACTCAACCCTATTATGAAACTAATTGTTAATTATCATAGGAAAGCTATAATCCAAATGGAGTCCAAGAATATTGGGAAAGGGGTGAGGGATGGGAGGGTGGGGGGAGAATGGGTGTAGGGAGGGTGATTGCGGGGATCACGCCTATGCTTTTTCCTATAAGGGTACATGTGAATCTTTCTAAATGTCGAATAGAAATGTCTTAACACAACCATTATGAGAATGACATGATGGCTATGTTGGACAATTGGATGAAAGTATTTCAAATTGTATATGGAAACAACACACTGTACCCCATGATAGGATTAATGTGCACAAATATGATCTAATAATAAAAAAAGGCAAAAATTAAAAATTGAACATACAAATCACTGAGAATGTGGAAGATCTGGAACTTTCACACTGTTGATGATATTATTACAGGGATCCTCTAACTTTTTAAACAGGGGCCAGTTCACTGTCTCTCAGACTGTTGTAAGGCCAGACTGCAGGCCCGGGACAAGGCGTCTGCTAAGCAGGACAGGCAGCAGCGGCAGGCTGGATAAATGTCCTAGGTGGGCCACAGTTTAAGGACGTCTGGATTAGAAGATGGTGCAATCATTTTCTGAAACAGTTTGGCAGGTTTTTGAAAAGCATTAAAAAAAAGTTAAACAACTACCATGTCATTTAGCCATTCACGTCTAGGTATTTACACAAGGGAAAATACAGCATATATCTATACAAAGATTTATACATAAATGTTCATATCAGTTTTATTGTAAAAGGAAAAATCTGGAAATGATCCACATGATCATCAGCAGGTGAACATAGTGGTATATTTATACGGTGGAATTCTACTGAGTGACAATGGGCTATGACACAAACAATAGTGTGAATAAATCTAAATTTATTCAACTTAGAAGAAGCCAGGCAAGAATGATTACATACAACATGATTATATTTGCATAAGTCTACAAAATGCAATCAGTCTATAGTGACAGTAAACCTATCAGTGATTCCTTGTGGAGGGCTAAGATGAGGTTGGCGGGAGTGACCAGAAAGAAGCAGGAGAAGCCTTTTGGGGGTGATAAATATGTTCACTATATCGATTCTGGTGATAGTTCTTCACGTGTACAGATCTGTCAAAACTTATCAAATTTCAATTTTAAATATGCGTAATGGATGTATGTCAATTATGCCTCAGTTAACAATGAAAATTAAAATACGAAACCCTTTAATTATAACAAAGTAAATCCATGTGTTGCATGTAAATGCACACATACGTATATAACCCTTTGATCACATAAAAACGGACATAAACCTGAGGCTTTTACTCTAGGGAAGTATTTCCTTATATTCTTGTCTGATTTGAAATAATTTTCTTTCAGCCTCATCAGGGTAGAGATAAATAAAACAGCAAATTAACTCTTCTATCTAAAAATGTCCATTACTCTTTTCTTACGAACAATTTACTTTTCATTAGTGACTAAAGCCCTTTTTTGACCATGGTGATTTTCATTCCTTTATGTCATAGTTTCCTTGTTTATTCAAAAGTGCATTAGTCAGTAGAAGATTGTGTCTAAATTCCATATTTTGTCTAAATCCTAGATGGCAATAAGTGACCTTTCTAATTCAGTTATTTTCGCTGCCAATCTGGGAATCAGGACCAAGGTGAATTTGTATATATCACCTGGAAAAGTTTGTTAAAATTATCAGTACTTGATTCATGCCCTTGTAAATGCTAATGCCTGCCATAGTAGAGAATCTTTGTTTTTTAAAAGCCTTCTTCTGTTGATGTTTAATGCATGGTCAGTCTTGGGAACCACTGGTTTGTTTCTGGACATTAGAACTTGTTTAGAAATGGTAAGAACTAGAAAAATCCTCATGAGTGGATCTGCATCAATGCTTTTAGATCAAGAAAATACATACACATTTCTTCAAAGGATTAATCAACTGTGATTAATAATGTAGGAAAGTTAGTTCCTCATAGAAAGCAATAGGCCCTAAGTTTCCTCAGCTACTGAAGGAAAAGGGGACTTTCAGGCTCAGAGGCCTAGACAAGGGTAGAAGTGGTAAAAAATAAATGCTCCTTTAGTTCCTATCCTCATAAAACGATATAAAATGCAACTGTATGTTTAGAGTGTATTTGTAGAAATTTAGGGTGACATGACAATTTTACTCCATGCCATTCATTACTCCCTTGAAAATAAATAATATCCTGATATAGAAACATAATATGGGCCACACATACTCATGTCTTATTTTGGCACAAAATATTTAGATGATTTCTGCAAGGCTCCACTTCATTTAGCTTGCAATTAAGAACGGTTTCAATCTTAGGCAAAACACTGGGGAATTACATTTACAGCCAAAGCCATCAGTTTTGTGTTGCATGCAAATACCATCCTCCCCTCTCCCCACTTATTCCCCAAAACTCATTACTTTCAAAATTCTATTTTAGTGAGTATCAAGGATCATTGTATCCAAAACCCCTTCTGGAGAATCCACTGGAGAATGATTAGATTTTAATGACAGAAAGGCTAGTGTCCCTTTCCTGAGATAATTTCCACACTGCGGTTAAGCAAAAAGACAAGAGATTTCCATTTCTTTAATGTTTTTGACTAGATTTTCTGAGTAACTTCTTATTTTGAAACACCTTAAGTGATGGATAAAAAATTGAAAAGCAAATACAGTCAAACCTCCATAGCTGACCACCTCCCTACAGAAGAACCTCCATAGCTGACCACCATCCCCGTGAGTTGACCTAACTTTCACAGACCAGACATGCACCACGTCTATGTACTGATACTGTAGCCCTAGTTCCTTATGTTGACCATCTCTGTTTGTTGACAGCTTGTTATGGTCCCCTGGGTGGTCAACTTACAGAAGTCCTGTATTGTAAATGTAGAGCTGAAGTAAATCAATATCTATGGCTCAGACTAATGGTGGAATGGAACATTAGAATGACAACTTTCTGAGCTGGTGCTAAAGCTTTGCTCCTGGGGAAGAAATGAACTTCTGTAGCTTGGTTGCAATGTACACAGTAAGATGGAGGATGAAACAGGGCATAGTAGTAGTGAGTAGGAACTGAATTTTCCATATAAAGCTGGGGTATGCAAATGTGGTAGACCTCCCATGGAATGTCAGAATAGAAAAACATAATTTCCACTATGACAATAAAATAAGCCATAAGCTTTTTTATTGTCACTTGGTGTCTGGATGTGGAGGGAAAAATATCCCCCTTAGAATTTGAACTCAAATACGTAGCAGATGGTACTGAATTCCTGTATCACACACTCCAGGTCTGTCTGCACTTTCAGCTGCAGCTGTGGACAATTTCCATGCATGGAGCAGACTACTCACCCCATGTAGCTTCTACCCCCCAGCTTTTCTCTAAAGCCAAAACACCTCTTGGAGAAACCTCAATTAATGGAGGATGGGAAAGAGGAAAAATATTTCTCAACTTTTCCTATTTTTTCTCAGGGCACCTCTAGAATGCTGACCCCCATTTACCCTTGGCAATGACCCAGCTCAGCATTGTACCCTCTGTGAATGCTGGGTTTGCCCTGTTGGTCTTCACTCCCTCTGTCTGACACCTTGGAATCACCCCTCGAATACATCGCCTGCATATAAGTCATTACATATGTATATCAGACAATGCTTTCAGGAAAATACACAGTAAGACAAAGATTTCACCTTGTGTGAGCTGAGGGGTCATTTTTACGTTGCCTAGGTGATCTGCGTATCCTCCAGCTGAAAGTACTGAGGTCAAACTCTACTTTGAGTAGCAGATCCTTCACGCACCTGACAGAAACCAACGTGACTAACTGTCAGTAAACGTTCTCAAACCAAACCGTGTAGTGCCACTTCTAAGGAAGTTCCTCTCAAACAAGTTCAACATAACACATTACACTCCCTGAAAGAAAGAACGCATGAAAAGTAGGTTCAGGAGCTAACAACTGTGTGATTAACTGTTGCTAATGGCTTAAACAGCATTGATTACATTACCTCACAGTTCTAAGATCATGTCCTCAGATAGAGCACAGAGGGCTTGTTTGTTTCACTTCCACACTGTCAGGCAGACTATTGGGGGCTTGGAATTATGCAAAGACTTGATTAGGAACAGATAAGCTACTTGCAGTCCTAACTCCCACAGTGGCAGTGGCACGGCTGCCTGGTTGGCAGGAGGCCTCATTCTTCTCCATGTGTCTTTGTACACAGGGGGACCTGAGTGTCCTTACAAGTGTCCTAGGGGATAGCTTCCCTCAGAATGAATAATACAGAAAACTGAGGAGGAGGCTCTGATGTCTTCCATGACCTAAAATCACAGATCACATGGTCACGTCTGCATCAGGCAGGTGAGTCCTGTTAAATGTGGGAAGGATTAGACAGGACTGTGAATGCTGAGAGCCGGTGGCTATTAGGGAAATCTGAAGGTTGCTCACCACAGTGACTTCACGGATTTGTATCAGGTCAAATCAACTCAACCGGACTGGTGTTCCCCAGAATTCTCCAAGCGTACTTCTTCATTAGTAAGGCCAGGAGAGATACTTTGCATGAGATCTGGAAGGGGGACATGAAGCAGAAGCTACAGTCCTCTTATTTCCAGGTCAGTGCTGAGACACTGCACATGATGCAGGTTGTGGTCAGTCTGCCTGTGCACCCTGCTAGAGTCTGGTGGTAGGAGGTCCCACAGAAACGCCACACCTGCCACATCCCTCCTTTCCACTGCTCTGACTCCTGAGTGAGGTATATTTGAGCTCAGGTCAGTTCCCCCTATAGCTCATCGTGATTCTGAAGTTGAATGTGCGGAAGCTGGGAAAGACTGACGTGGGTGCCAGTGTTCCAGTGGATTCTGGCTCAGTCCTGCAGGTACTATCTTGGTGTTACCACCCACATTTCTCTTTCTGACTGCTTGTCCTGATGAGTTCAGGCTCAACACCCAACACAGGAAATAATAACCTCACAAAGATTTCCCAAACAGCTCCCACAAATATATAAGGCAAATCCCTCTCACAAATCCTTTATTATACTCAAATCTGGTGGCACTGCTTCTTAGATCAAACTCTGATTGACACAGAGACTATGAAATAAGTAGCTTTAAAATGAATAAAGCAGGGAAGAGTAAATCAATTACTGTAAGAGATAAGATAACATAAAAAGCAGATCTATTTGAAAATAGCCCACATAGAAGTTACACAAATAAAAAAATATTAAATAAAGGAAAGCCTTTTAACTTATGAGCCTGTTAGCAAGGTATATACTCTGAACAGGATATAGGTGGCCGAGACAAAACTCCAAATAAACAATAGTTTAAATAAGATGCATGATCATATATCTTTCATAAATGTAAATGGTTCAGGACTTCTGTGACTGACCAGGCATTTCCACATTGTCAACAAATCAGAATCATTTTTTTTAACAACTCTCATAAGCTTTTCTACCAGGGTCCAGCATGGACATCTGTACTCACAGAGAAGTGAGCATCTTAGAGCAGGCTGCTATAACAAACTACAATGAACAGGTGGCATAAACAATATTTGCCTCTCTCTGTTCTGGAGGCTGAGAAGTCCGACACCGAGGTGCAGGCAGATTCCATGTCTGGCGGTGAGGCCCAGCTTGCATTTACAGCCAGCCAGCTTCTCCTTCATCTCACACAGAGGAAAGAGGATGAGCACACACACCGTGGCCTCTTCTTACAAGGGACCAATCCTATTCATGAGATTTACCGGCAGGACCAAACTGCCTTCTAAGTGCCCCACCAAATACTATCACATTGAGATTAGGGTTTCAACAGATGAATTTGGGGGGACAGATATATTCAGTTCATTGTAGTGAGGAAAAAGGAATGGGAAGACTGCTTCATTCCCTTTAAAACTGGAATCCAAAGGTTGTGACACATTAATTTTACATATTTACCATTGACCTGACCATAAGTTGCTATAATAAAGGTTGGAAAATGTTCTATTTAGATAGGTGGACATGTACCCATCTAAAAAAATATTACAAGGAAAATATGCATATTGAGAAAGAAAATTATAATTTGATACGATGATTAAAAACCAGGTAAAACAATTCCCACGAGGTGATTAGTAAACAGAGAAAAAGGTCAGAGGATTTTAGAAAGACTAAAAACAGGTTTGAGGGAGGAAAAAAGTAGGAAGGTAAAGTCAGAGATTGGAATAGGATAAATGGAGCAGAGGTTGAGATACTCATTATGAATTTTTCAAAATAAATAACATGAATTTTAAGATTAGAGAAGCACACTGGAGCTGGGGTAAAATAAAATAAATAAAATTACACAGAGTAGTAAAACCAAACACCTGAGACATAAGGAAGATCTTTAAAATCAACATAAATAACCTATAAGGAAAATGGTTAGATTTTTCATAAAAATCTACATTTGAATGCATTGTGGTGTTCTCTGGGAAGTAAATCTCCAAGCACCTTTTAAATAAATAACACAATAAACATGCAAAAAATGACCTGAATTCTGAGATAGAATCAAAGAACAGTGAGCTGCCTACAAGACGCAAACAAGAAAGAAGGAGC
>NW_003852449.1:6414754-6430815 GCF_000181295.1 Otolemur garnettii | reverse complement strand
TGCAATGTAGCCTGAGCCTGAGGGAGCTGATCCCGGAAGCCGGGCATCGTGTCAGCAGGCCTGGGCCCCGAGCTGACTGCATCAAATTCCTAGCAGAGATACTATCACATTCTCCCCTGGAGAAAAATCTGACCCTAAAATATCTAAAGATTAAGGTTAAAGAAATCAAGTTACTAGGAGTGAGATGGCAGAAACAACAAATAGCAAAATCTAAATAAGATTCCCAAGGGCTTCAGATACAGGAATTACCAGAAACAGAATGTAAAATGACTATATATAAAATACTCCAATAAATAATAGGTAAAATTACAAAATCAGTAAATAAGAAAATGCTATCAGTAATGAACACAAACGGAATTCAACTTCTGGTCACAAGTTGTAACTGGGACTGGAGTTTTCCTGACATTATAAACTAGAAAATCTGTGAAATTACTCAAGTTGAGGAGGGAGGAGATGGCTTGAGCCCAGAACTTAATGACCGGCCTATGCCACATAGTGAGACCTTGTCTCTAAACACACACAGCACTTGGGAAATACATGAATCAAATGCTTTCTGATATAGCAGAATGGGCAATTTAGGATTGCTGTCTAAGGGAAGAAGAAACAAAATGAGTCTTAGGAACAGCCTGGGATCACTTTCCGAGGTGTGGGAGAGAACGGTGACCCCTAGCATGATCTCACCGAGGTTGAGGAACTAGAGAGCAGAGCTGGGGAAGGCCGAGGTGCCTAGAGTGTGGAATGCACAGGGCACATTTTTTTTTTTTTTAGAGACAGAGTATCTCTTTATCATCCCTCGTGGAGTGCCTGCCATGACGTCACAGCTCACAACAACCTCCAGCTCTTGGGCTTGGGCGATTCTCTTGCCTCAGCCTCCCGAGTAGCTGTGACTACAGGCGCCCTGCCACAATGCTCGGCTAGCACAGGGCACATTTTAAGTGAGAAGGAAAGTATCTCAAGGAGGGGCTCCTGGAACACCCACAGGTGTCCCCTGGAGTATGTTTCTACATTACTAAGCTGCATAAACATGGGGAAAGTTAATGGGCAGGGAGTTTTCAGCCCAACACTTCCTAGCACTCCAGCAGGGCTGGGTCACGTTTGCTTTTCAACCAACCACCACAGATTGACCACACAGGGCACTCAGTGGAAACAGCAACTGGGACAACCTCGGTATTGGAGTAGCCCTTAGGTAAAGAATTTGCTAAGTCCAACGTAACATGTAAGCCCTTAAAAGATTAAGCTTATCCACAAAAGCATCCTTGCCTACCAAAACAAAATTAATATTTTTATCTTTTTTATTAAATCATAACTGTATATATTAATGAATTTAGGGGTATGATGTGCTGATTTTATACACAATTTGGAATGCTTACATCAAACTGGTTAACATAGCCTTCACCTCACTTTATTAATTATTGTGTTAAGACATTTATACTCTATTCTTAATAGAATTTTGCAAGGGTACATGTCAAAATTAACATTTTTAAAAGAACAACAAAAACTAAACACTTGACAGTATAGCCCTTATAGTTTGGGGCCAATTTAAAGTTACCATATATGACATGAAGCAGCAAAATAAGTCCTATGACAATGATAAAAATCAATCAAATAATTTAATAGAAATAGTAAATGAAACAGTTGGTGGATTTAGAAGAGTGGTGATTCACAAAAGTGATTTTAAATGTGTTAAAAATTTTTGAAGGGAAAATTATATACTGAAGTTATAAAAATGAAGCAAAAGACATATTTAGAAGAAATAAAAAAAATCTGATTTTTAAAGTAAATCAGTTGGACTTAAAAAGAAAAGATCAGCAAACTAAAGACATATTAAAACTATACCAATGAAACAGAGAAAATGATAATAAGCAATGGAACACAGTCTCAGTGATCTGTCAAACATTTCAAGTGGCATAAACACTATATGATTAATGTTTGATATAGAAAGATGTAAAATAATTAGAGAAATAAAGACCATAATTTTCCATTTTCATTATACCTATAAAACACTTAGTGTTTAGAACTCAACAAACCTCAAGTAGGACATGCCAAAATAAAGGCAGAATCACAAGATCACAGTAACCAAATTGCTGAAAACCAGTGATAATAGAAAACATCTTAAAAGTAGTTGGAGAAAAAACTGACATTACTCACTGAGAATCCAAAATAAGAACATCAGCGCATTTCTTATCAGAAACATTACAACTCAGAATACAAGAACTATATTATTTACTTCTTATTTATCAATATAAACTGGATAAATATGAACACTTTGTCTTCATTTCAAAATATCTAGAAATTAATTGACCTTTAAAAGCAGAAATGATAATGTGTTGTGGAGATTACAACATACAGGAAAATAAAAGGAGTGCTGGCAATCAATGATGAAAACAAAGGAGAGATAGGAAGTAAAAGTATACAATTATAGGATTTTTATACTATAAATTAATATAGTTGTAGGCTGCGTTGTTGAATAAAGTAAGCTGGCGAAAAGAAAATGTTATTAAGAAAGTCATAAAAAAAAGAAAGTATCTTTTTTTTTCTTTTTTTTGAGACAGAGCCTCAAGCTGTCCCCCTGGGTAGAGTGCCGTGGCATCACAGCTCACAGCAACCTCCAACTCCTGGGCTCAAGCGAGTCTCCTGCCTCTGCCTCCCAAGTAGCTGGGACCACAGGCGCCCGCCACAATGCCCAGCCATTTTTTGGTTGCAGCCATCATTGTTGTTTGGCGGGCCCAGGCTGGATTTTAACCCGCCACCTTAGGTGTATGTGGCTGGCGCCTTAGCCACTTGAGCCATAGGCCAAACCAAGAGAAAATATCTTTAATGTTCATTTATTGGGTCACCATAGAAGTTTTCATCCCCGTCACTACCCCCTTGGGAAGACTGGGGAGGAAATGCTAGAGAAAGCTGGTCTGGCCGAGACAGAAGAGGTAGACGATGGGGCAGGGGAGGAGAGGAGGCGTGCACTCCTGGTGTCACTTTTACTTAATAAATCCATGTATCAGGGGATCTTCACAATTCAAACCAATGTTGTTCAAGGGTCAACTGTACTAAAACATCAAAAAGTGGAGTGTAGTTACTAAGCCAATAGTAGAAACAAAAAATATACTAAAAAATCACAATATTAATCTGAAACAAGATAAGAAAAAAAAACCCTAAGTCATTGATAATATATAACATGTTAATACATTTAAAAATTTAATACTGTTAAGATATTTTTCATCAATTCATCTACAGAATAAAATAAATCCCAATTAAAATCTCAGCAGGACTTTTGTAGAAATTGGAAATCATATTCTAAACTTTCTATGTAATTCAAATAATTTAGAACAGCCAGAGTGATTTTAAAACTTAAGAGCAATGTTAAGGTACTTACAAATCCTGATTTCAGGACTTAGCATACATTGTAATAATGAAGGGAGTGGAGAATTGGCATAAGAGTGAATAGTTAGATTAAAAGAAGAAAATAATACAGAAATGCTTGAATGCATAGAAGGTCTCTGAAGATTCTGTGTTCAGGTGTATTTTAAGTAATAGAAAAGTTTGCATTTATCGGTGCATACTTCCTGTGAAATAACTACTAAGGTACTAAAAGCCCCAGTCAGCAAAATGATGTAAGCTGACAGCAATGTGAGTACCAGCACTGTGGGCCTAAAGATACAGTAACCATGCTGATGTAAAGAAGACTGCCAGAGTTTAGTAGTGTGAGCTACCATCTCTAACACTAATCCATTATTATTGTGTGACATCCCTAAGTACAGACACAAACATGGAGTACCATGAGTAGTGACATTCATTCTTCATAAAGACTAATCAGCCACTCAGTGGTGGCACAGGAAAACCATTAAAAAGCCAGTGAAAGGTTCCTATGGAGGGCCCACCTCTGCTTTGAGACCATACAAAGATGGAATGCCATTTTCTAAGATCTCTGGTTAATGTAAGTCAACAACCATACCATGTTTCTTTGTTCCCAATAGGTAGAAGGTATAAGCCTAAAATAAAGGGCTTAAAATATACATAACTCATTTAACCTCACGCCCAGCTATTCACTTGAGGAGTCTGGACTCTATGGTCCAGGTTCCGTGGTACAAAAGCAACAGTAGACAAAGGTAGGGTGCACCGACCTCAAGACGCTGCCAGAATCTCAATTAACTTTACCTATGGTTTCTTCCTGGATGCTTCAGGCAACTTTTACCAAAGGTCTCAAGAAAAAGCAACCAGTCCGATAGAGCTAATAGATTTGAACTTTAGGAATGGTGGAGCTCTTACAGAAGTTGAGAGCATGGAGGCATGTTTTTAGCAGAAGGTGATCCACTTTTGTGTCTCCTGTTACTCTTCTGCAGAGTTCTGAGAGTGAAGGCAATAATAACAGCCAGCCCTTGAGACTGCAGAGTGACCGGGGCTTTAGAATTCTTATGGATGAAGGTCTGAGTCATCTAAAGTTGGGCCACCCAGATCAGCAGAGGTGCTATTTAAGGGTGAAGGAATAAAAACAGGTAGTTAAGGAGTCTCTTGGCTCAGGCTGCTATAATAAAATACCATAAACTGGGCAGCTTAAACCTCAAACACTTATTTCTCATAGTTCTGGAGAACAGTAAGTCCAAGATGAAGATGCTGGCATAGTCAGTCCCCATGACGGCCTCTGCCCACCTTGCAGGTGGCTGCCTCTTGCTGTCCTCAACACAGTGTACAAAGAGAGCCAACTCTGGTGTTCTTCCTCATCCTGTAAGGACACTAATCCTACCAGGCGGCCTCAGCCCCATGGCCCCATCTAAACTTTGTTGTTTCCCCCAAGGACCTGCTTTCAAATGCCCTTGCAGGTGAGGTCATGGCTTTAGTATATGAATTCCAGGGGACACAAACATTCAGTTCATACCAAGGAGGGCAGTTCTATGTATCAGTTACAGGAGGCCTGCACATCCACTGAGGAGTCACAAGCTTTGTGGATCTTTCCTCTAATAAGTTTTCACCAGGAAAAGAAAAAAATGCCAGAATCATGGGGACGCTGTTCCTCACATACGGCCGAAGTGTCTCTGAGCAGCATGAATGGGCTACAGTGGACGCTGCCACACTGTCCACTTTCTACTAACTCATTATTATGGGAACGGGAGGATGTTACTGCCTCGCAGAGTGGCCTCACTGGAAGCCTCCACCAGGGCGCCCTGTGCCAGTACCGATGGACCAGGAGTGAAACACCCTGGACAGGCACAACACAGCAGGAGGATGCCAAGAAGCCACCCAGCTCCAGAACGCTGTGTGATTGACTCAAGCTTTTGTTGTGAATGAATCGGAGACCACCTTCTTTGTTTTTCAGTCCTGATTTTTTCCCCTCACCTTGCGGTTTTTAATTCCAAGATACCACCTTATCAAACTTCTGTGTTATTTTTGACCTATAGTTTGCTTCCCAGGAAACATTACCTACCACAACAACTGGACCAAAAAATAAACAAAAGTGAAAATCAACAAATAGAAATAATTTTTTGATTAATGATCATGATAAGCCTCTAGTAAGATTTATCAACAAATACATATAGCACAACTTAAAAGATGTCCTGGATAAAAAGAGATCACTATAGATCTTAAACACATTTAGAATATAATAAGATGATTATAGACATTATCCCAATAAAAATGTGAACTTAGATAATAAAGACATATTTCTGTTTTTTTTTTTTTCTTTGAGATAGAGTCTCACTATGTCACCCTTGGTAGAGTGCTGTGGCGTCACAGCTCATAGCAACCTCAAATTCTTGGACTTAAATGATTCTCTTGCCTCAGCCTCCTAAGTAGCTGAGACTGCAGGTGTCCACCACAATGCCTGGCCATTTTTTGTTGTTGTTTGTAGTTGTCATTGCTATTTAGTATGCCCAGTTTTTGAACCAGCCAGTTTAAAAACCACCAACCTCACTGCATGTGGCTGGCACCCTAACCACTGAGCTATGGGTGTTGAACCAAGACATATTTCTTGAAGAATACAATTTACCAAAACAGACATTAGAAGAAATAGAACCATGAAAAACTTTGATGGAAAGTTTAAAAAGAGGGCCGGGCATGGTGGATCTTGCCTATAATCCTAGCATGTTGAGAGGCTGAGGCAGGAGGGTCCTTTTAGCTCAGGAGTTTGAGACTAGCCGGGGCAAGAGTGGACCCTGTTTCCACTAAAAAATGGAAAAACTGGCTCGGCGCCTGTGGCTCAAGCGGCTAAGGCACCAGCCACATATACCTAGGGTAGCGGGTTTGAATCCCCAGCCCGGGCCCACCAAACAACGATGGCTGCAACCAAAAAATGGCTGGGCGTTGTGGCGGGCGCCTGTGGTCCCAGCTACTTGGGAAGCTGAGGCAGGAGACTCGCTTGAGCCCAGGAGTTAGAGGTTGCTGTGAGCGTGATGCCATGGCACTCTACCCAGGGGGATAGCTTGAGGCTCCGTCTCAAAAAAAAAAAAAGGAAAAACTAGCTGGGCATTATGGTGGGTACTTATAATCCCAGCTACTCTAGAGGCTGAGGCAGAAGGATCGCTTAAGCCCAGGAGTGGGATGTTGCTATGAGCTAGGTTGATGATGCAGCATTCTAGCCTGGGCAACAGAGTAAGACTCTGTCTTATACAAAAATATTAACAAGAGAAAATTATGAGAAAATACATGGACAAACATAATTTACCAATATTTACAAAAAACGGCTTTAAGTAATCAAACCAGAACCAAAAGAAAACACTAGGCTCAATGGTTTTATAGTGAAGTCTACCAAATTTTTTTCTTTAAGTATTTAAATTTTACATAAAATTTTAGAAGCTTAAAAATGAAAAGAGGCTTTTTCACTCCTTTTGTGTCCAGTATAACGTGGATATAAATGCCAGCAGCCAGTATGACAAGAGAAAATTATAAAGTGCTTAGAGGGGAAAATACTAAATAATATATTGGGAAATTTAATCTAGTAATGATTCCAAAAATGACAGGCTACTTTAGTTCTAGAAAATCAATTACCGTAATTTACATTACAATAACAAATTGAAAAGAAATATTACCTACTAGCTGAAGAATATGGAGTTGATAAATTTTGTTACTTCTGTCTGATTAAAAACTCTCAGCCCAATAAAAACAGATGTTCTAAACCTGATAAACAACAACTAGCAAATTCGGACAGTAATAATCATTCTTGATGATAAAATAATAGAGACGTTTCTGTTTATATCACAGATATGACGAGATGTAGAATGTTACTTCGAGTCAACTCAAATCACTAAGAAATACAATAAAAATGAATAAAATACGAGCAGCTTGATGAGGAAGAAATAGGAAACCCATGATGAACTTCTTTGCAGGTAACTGTCACGTGTTTTATGATCCATACTCTTCTCCTGTGCAGATTCCCTCTGTTTATTGGGAAAATTCTATGAGCAGCAGGGCCACGATTAAGGTAAGGCAAGTGTGGCACCCACTTCCCCCCAGAATGAGCAGGAGCACTGGGAAGTCTGAGAGCAGTGTGTGCAAGCTGCTTCCGGCCTGCCCACGCGGCCACCTCTCCTACATACCAAATTCGTACCATGCTCCTTTCTCTACATCCTTTACTCACCATCACTGACTTACAGTTGACAACTCCCTGCCCCTGCCTCTCTTTCATTCATTTACTTACTAATATTTTATGACTGGGAAAACAGAAATTTTATATCACTTAGTAGTAATATGCATCCCTTTAAAAACACTGGATATGTCTTATTCCACATTGGCCTTCAAAATAAAAGAAAAATAAATAAAATAAAACCACTGGATATATTTCCTTAATAAAAGAAGTACCTACAAGAATTTACAGATTTCTCATTAGTTCTGAGAGATCCTATATCCTCTCTCTGGGCCAGCTCATGTGCTTTACCTGGCTGCTTACGTGTAAAGTAAAAACATCTCCTCCTTTTTTTATTAAGTAGAGCAAATAATAGGTAAAAAGCAAAAGCTAAAATACCCCAGCTTGTTGAAGCAGCAGTAACAACTGAACAAATAATGATATTCAAAATATTAATAACACAGAATTCACTGAAAGTTCTTCCTTCTACTGTTTACAAAAATGTTCACCTAAATATTATTCTTACAGAGGACAAATTGTGCAAAATGTAATGTGTTAAAACACCAAGCATTGTCTATTATAATGAAATGAAACAAGCATCAAAGGCACAATATTCATAAAAGACTTGGAATCTGTAACCCTCTAAAATTTAGGCTACCAGCCAGATAGAACAGCTTGGAACATCAGGTAACTTAAGGTGTATGATTTGAAACTGATAATGCATAATTTCCCAAAAGAGCTCTAGGTAGGTAAACAGTGGTGATGCAATGAGTTATTTGTGCTGAATATTTATTTCTTTGCTGTGTGATTCCTCCATTTCCCTAGAAGTTAGGAGTCTGTCACCTGCTGTTTCTCAGCTGCTAAGATCTGAGAATATAACACAGATGGAGAGAGCTATGTTCTCCGGGCTGCTGCTTCCCAGAGATAAGGCTGCAGGTTGCAGACACGCTCGGCGTTTCCTCCCTCTGAAAGAGCCTGCATAGCTATCAATAATAAACAGCTACTTCTCTGCTGTTATGTTGAACAACACTGCCTTGCATACACAGGTGGAATTTGATGTAAGATGGTTGTTTAAATCACTTGAAATACATACGGCTTTATTATTTAAGGTCTTTGTGTTGTCTTTTCTTTCCCCCTCTCTTTTTAATTCTTTTTTTGTACCCACCCCTTCCCCCGAGGTCTACTGCCAAACTTCTATGATTTAAGACCCAGTTAAAATATTGGGCCACATTTCTTCACCAGTTGCCTTGAATGCGTATGGTGAGCTATACTTCAGTCACCCCGTCATCCTGCTGTCATTCACACCATTATATCTCTAAGTATAATAACATGGCAAAAATCTGCTCTACCCACTCAGAAGTATGCATTATGCTTGGTTATGACCACACAATTTTACTTCCAGAAACCAAGGAAAGGTAATTATAATTCCTAGTATTGTAGGAATTTACATAGTTCTTAATTTTATCAAAAAACACAGATCATTTTACTTGAAAGCTTCTAAATCAAATACAATGTCCTCTTCCTTCATAACTGGGACCCTTGGGAGCAACAGTTCTCTATGAAAATCTCTGTACAATTTATCATCTCTTGGTAGATAGAGAGCTCATTATTACTTTCTTGATTCCATGGTAACAATCCACCTTAGGCATGATTTTATCTGTATTCAATGTCCTCTAGTATATTATCATTAAAGGGGGAGTATCTGTAAAAAGGGATATGAGATACTTTTGTAAAGGTAGAAGGCACAGTCCACAACAGCATCCTCACTCTAACACCAATTGCTAGTTTGGGATTTTCTAAGACCATCCTCAACCTTGATCAATCACTAGAAAGACTCATGGAACTCAGTGAAAGTTGTTATGCTCATTGTCAGGGTTTATTACTGGAAAAGGATACAGATTAAAATCAGCCAGGAGAAGAGATGCCCAGGGCAGAGTTGACTGGAGTTTCCAAACCGACGCTTCCATTGTCTTTGGGCTGCACTACCTGCCTCACATCGACGTGTGACAATATGCACATCATACTGCCAACCGAGGGGGTTTATCCAAGCTGTATTGTGCAGAATGTTCACTGGTACTCCATTTTGGCTACCCACATGTCTCAATTCTAGGGTCTAGTCTATTAAATGCTGAATGGATACCACATGGCCCAAAGTGTCCTTTATAATTCACATTGTTAGACGTCCAGTTGCCAAGGCCCTTAGGGAAACAAAGTCAGCTTCATCAGGGAGAAGATTCCAAAGGTCTAGAGATCACCTCGTAAAGGTTAAGGGCAAAGGCTAGAACTCTTTGGGGGCAAGGTTATATCTTTTATTAAATAATTTTCAAAGGTAATTTTATAAGATAGGTTTAAAAAAATTAATTTTTAGATCTTTAAGGTTGCTTTAACCACAAAAAAAATGCATTTTTGATAACCCCCAGACATTAAACAAAAGAAACTTTTTTCAATGATTTAATTAACACACCTGAAACTCATAGGGCTGATGTTGGCTACTATCATAAATATGACTTTTAAGAGTGTAGAATGTTAATCATACAAACATGCTCATGAAAACTGCACATTCCACCTTTTCTACAGTGAAAAATACATCTGATATACGGTAGAGGGGGGTGGTGGGCGTAATGACAAAAGTGCTTTAAAGATTCCACATCCTCCAATGCCTATCTAAGAGCAAAATGTCTATCATAATTGTGTTCTGTGAACACTAAGCATAAAGAAATTATTGGAGGCTAATATTTTCCTTCCTCCTGGCCCCTGTTTACCAAAAAAATACCCCCAAAATTGGGCATTTGGCTTGAAAATGAGAATCAGCTTTGCTAATTGGGCCGTATCATGAATGTTTTTCATAAATTGAATGAGCCAAATCTGCAGCTCCAAAATATCTTAACAAAAATGTCAAGTTCAAGATAAAGACACTTAAAATATTACATTAATGAATCTTTAAATCTCTTTATTACTTCAATTCTGTATCAGTCAAGATGTCAACAAATGGTGTACTCGAATTAGGATCTGTGAACGTGATGAATTAAAAGGGATGACGGCTACAGAACCACAGGGCGCACAGTGGGCAGTAGGGGCAGGCTCCGAGGCAAAGGCACAAGAGAGAGGGAGCCTCTTGATAAGAGTTACTCTTGTCAACAAGGCAGAGAGGAAGACATCCCCTGAAAATAAGCCCTAATGTGTCTTCTTGAGAAAAAATAAAAGTAAGACAGTGTCTTATTTTGGGGGAAACACAGTATTTATCTGAGACCTTCTCGGCTCCTGCAATTTGAATTTCAGGAACCCTATAAAGCTTATATTCTAAAGAAGTTAATTTACTCAGGTTTTATTGGTGATGAAAGCTTAATTGCACTGTATTTACATAGATTTGAAGAGAAATAAAATGTTTTCCATGGTAATTCTTTTTATCTAGGAAGATGTGCTATTTATTCAAGTCTTATGTTTTGAATAGAGATTTATTATTTTCTTCATAAAAGTCTCATAAATTAATATTATTTATTTTACTCTTATTTATTTTATTTATATTGTGAGTAAAGTACTTTAACAGTACTTTTATAAATTAGTTATATCTTTTAATAACTGATTAAAGCTATAATTAGAGTGCAAGGGTATGGTATTGTATATTGGTATATCTTGTCTTGAATATTGCTGAGTTCTCTCATAAATTTGAATACTATGTTAATATACTTATATTTTCAGTTTATTAGGAATAATAGTAAAAGTTATCATAAATATTAACTTTCCATTATTTAGGTGACTTTAGTTCTCTTAGTATCTGTATTAGAGTAACAGTGTTAATAATTGATGGTTAGGGCATTGTTAATAAGGGATTTTCTATTTATTTCTGATATTCTTCAATAGGTATTTTCTCCTATTCTTAATTTGTTTTTTGATTTTTTTATAAATTAAGGATGCAGTGATTTCAAATTCTTTCATAGCATCTGAGGATATTTTTGTGTATTTTTCTCCTTTAACCCAATAATAGAACTAGAAAAGAAGTGTAACCCCCTAAGCAATTAATTTTCACTTTCATTTTTGTATATTTTTTCTTTCATTTTGATTTGATACATTATTATTGTTACTTCCAAAGTTCGATGCTTAGATTATTTTTTATTTTCTCTTGCTTTCTCAGAAAATATTTCAGACTTTTAATTTTATTATGAAAAATTTCAGCTGCATCATATATTTTTGTACATTATATTCTTATTTTTCTTCAATTCTAAATAGTTTATAATATATTTTGACTTCCTAATTTAAGAGGTATGTGGAAATTAAAAAAAAAGGTCTCCCTTCCCTCCCTCCATCTTTCTAATCTTTCCTTCCTTCTTCCTTTCTTGATTCCTTACACTTTCTTTCCATTTTCTAATACCACTTTCCCAAACTGAACATTTGTGCTGAACATTTTTAATTTTGGATTTATTACATCATTGAATTTTTAACAATACACCCCAAACCCTGTTATAATGGCGATTACTATGTCCTGCTTAATCAATAGCTATTCTCCACTTTTGCTTACCAACAAAACTCTGTTTTATCACCAAAGTTCACAGTATAAGAGGATTAATTATCACAGGTTTGGTCATTTAAATCAATCTCATTCTCCTTCCCAGATCCTTGCTTTCACACCTGTCTTTACATTCAGAGCTGGGCACGTGACCTGACACTGTCCCATGAGTTGTAGATCAAAGTTCTGAGGAAGCACTGAGAAAGGGACATCCTCTCATATAGAAGGGGTAGCAGGTGAGGATAGCTCCTGCCTCTCCCAACTCCTGCCTTTTGGATAGTATCTTCTATGTAATGGTTGAAGCTGTAGCAATCATTTTGTATCTTAGGGAAAAACAAACAAAGCCTGTAGAGATACTGTAGTAGAAACAGCTATTCCACTCTAATAGCAGACTTGGTGAATTTTAGCCGTGCTCATAGCTCCTTGAAATAAGGTCTGTATGTACCAACTTTTCTTGTTTATTGATGCTGTCAGGTCTTTCAATTCTGTCCAAAGATATACAAGTTTTGACTATATTTTTTCTCTCTAGTTTATTCTAACATGAACTGGAAATGGAAGCTCTGAAAAAGTTGTACATCAAGATAGGAGGATGCTAGATCTCCAATTCTTGGAGGACCTTTCCAACCCTGACCCATGTATCTTAATTATTACATAATAAAAAACTAAGCTTCCATGTTTTTAACCAAATTTTGTTTGAATTTCTGGTCCCTTGAATGGAAAACTAATCTTGACTAATTCCAATGCTAACTTTCATTCCTGATTTTACTGAGACTCACGATGGAAAGATTCTCATTAAGTGAAATACTATTTTCTTGCATTTTGATTGGTTTCCCTGTTACTTGCAGGAAAAATCATTCACCACGTTAAGAAATAAAACTTCACAAATATATTAATAGATTTTCTGATTATCATTTTTATTAAGTTCTCTATGAAAGAAAAAATAAACTATGCCAACAACTTATTAGAATTTCTTCTGGGACATATTTTGAAGCAACGTTGTATTTTAAAATGAACCTACTGACCTATATTTCTGATTTTCATAGGCAGAGCTTTCAAAGAAAATAAGCCTCCTTATTTTTATAAGCATGGCATTTAAATGTCTATACTTCTTAACTACATATAAAATTTTTCAGCATTATAATTTGTAGTTAATTTGGTAAAGGACTTCATGTATGTATGAATGTACTTATTCATGTGCTTGAATTCTAGTATTCAAAATCTCTGAAATTTTATTTTTTTATCATAGCCCAGATAAAAAGCCCTTAATTTTTCTGATCAAAATTAACATTTGATGGGCTAAATGAGCTACCCACCCTAGATGGGCTAACACCTGCAATCCTAGCACTCTGGGAGGTCAAGGTGGGTGGACTGCTTGAGCTCAGGAGTTCCAGACCAGTCTGAGCAAGAGCAAGACCTCATCTTTAAAAATACCTGGGCATTGCAGCAGGCACCTGCAGTTCAGTTATGAGACTAAGGCAAGAGCATTACTTGATCCCAGGAGTTTGAGGTTGCTGGGAGCTATGACAACATGGCACTCTACCAAGGGTGACAAAGTGGGACTCTGTCTCAAAAAAAATTTTTTTTCATGGCATAAATAAGAGCTGTCACCCAAATGTAGACATTTCTCTGAGATATTATATAAGGATTATGACTTATGATTTGTGGACTTGTTAGAAAGTTAATATATAAAGTTAATTCTTAGTTAATTTCATAAAGCATATTGAAAGGGTAAAAGGTATTTTGAGGAGGATAATCATTTAGAATAATGAAGGTTCTTGCCTTTTCCAGCTGGTTGATACTTTAGGTTCATTCTACATTTTAAAACTGCCAGCCTCACTACGACTGGAATATCTTGGAGCTGTGTATATGAACACAGTCAACTCTATCATTGCCTTGAGCATTGCTGGAGGATATTTCAGCTATTTGCTGATCTCTAGCTATGTTTTAACCAAACTTTATTTTATAAAGAGTCCCTAGGCTCAGCTATGAGGCGTTTTTATGCCTCCTTTGATTGATGCTCCCAGCCACAGCCCTCAGTGATTTGGTAATATTTTAAATCCCTGCCTAAGTTGTTTCACTGCTAGAGAACCAGTGTGTAGAGCAGCCAGAGTATTTGTATTCCTTTCTCTGTGGCCAAGAACTCACTTAATGGTCCCTCAGAGGATTTTATTGTTTGATGGCTCTCTTCATACTGATGTCTGCTTTCTGTGGTTTTACAGAAAACTTATTATCTTTCAAGTTAGGCCTTTTCTTCTTATTCTTCTGATCCTATCACTTCCATTTTTTATATTTCTTCCAGACCTGGAACTAGAAGTCAGTCATAGCTAATTTTGGAACTAAGCCCCACTAATGTTTGACTAAGGTTAGGATACTAATGTGTAAGCCCCAAGTCCCATAACATGAATCTTACGATAGTTAACTAAAACTGTGATGTAACTGTGCCAGGTACATAGTGATTACTTAATAGCACTCAATTTTTCTTTTCTTTTTTACCCATATTGCAGTAAATTTTCTTACTTACTAATGGGTGGATCTTTAATTACTAGTGTAGTTTTCAGTTAATATTTATTATATATCCACACTCAGATTTAATCAAGAATTTGTTTTTCTTCTCCTTGTTTCTGAATTATTTGGTTGTTAATTTGTAACCTAGAAATTTTCTAATTGAGTAATTATACATTTTTAAGGTAGAAATAAATTGTTGAAATATTTAAACTAGTAATAGTAACTAGTTACTACACTGTTTTTCACAAACTGTCTGGAATTTAGGCAAAATATATTAGACAAATGATGAAGAAAGAAACTGAGACTGATTTTCAAGGTCCAAAGATGTGGGAATTATCAATCAGGGATTTTGAAATACCGTAGTAAAAATGTTAAAGGGTCTTACAGAAAAGGCCAGCTGTTTTATGAAAGTACCTATGATAAATATGTTAAAGGAAAAGGCAGATGGGAACTGTCAGCATAGACAGATATTATAAAGAATAAAGTCAAAGGGAAATGCAAAATATGAAATATATGGTAACGGAAATGAAGGATTCCTCTCAGGAACTTATCAGCAGATTGTGCCCAGCAGAGGAGAAATTCAGTGGATCAACGACCTAAATACAGGTGTATAGAAACTGTCCACATTGAAATACCAACAGGGAAAGAGTAAATAAAAGAGAACAGAGCATGCAAGATTTGGGGAACATTATAAAATAATATAGTCATGATATAAAATTAAAAAATAACATAAAACACATGGTGCTGGAGCCCAAGAAACAGAAGTAAAAATGCAGCCAAAAAAATACAGTTCATATAGTTTGAATGCAGACTGTGATAAATTAAAAATGCATAAAAGAAGTTACAAAATAAATAACCCAAAGAGACATGACTAAGAATTAACAGAGTAGATAAAATGGAATACTAAAAATATCAATTAACTCTAGAGATAAAAAACAAACATCATTGCAGTATTCTTAAACAGCAACATATCCGTTATTACATTAAAAATCAATGTTATGCGGGAATTTATGGACCCCCTTTTCCCCTTCTTGATTCTATTGGATCTTGTTTTTTCTTCTTTCTCCCTTCCTTCCTTTCTTCTCTCTCTCTTTCTCTTTCTCTTCCCCCCCACCCCTTCCCTCCCTCTCTCCCTTCCTCCTTCCCTCCCCCTCTCTCTTACTGTCTTTCTTCTTTGACAGTCTCACTGTACTGCCCCAGGCTAGAGTGCGATGTAATCATAGCTCACAGCAACCTCAAGCTCCTGGGCTCCAGTTATCCTTTTGCCTCTGTCTCCCTAAGTATCTGAGACTACAGGTGGGAGCCACCAGACCTGGTTACTTTTTTGTTCATTTGTTTTCTATTTTTTAGTAGAGATGTGGTCTCACTCTTGCTTAGGCTGGTCTCAATTTCCCTGAGGGATCTTCCTGCCTCCATCTCCCAGAGTGTTAGAATTATAGGCTCGAGCGACTATGCTTAGCATGTACCCTCATATTCCCCTTAAATTAAAAAAAAAAAAAAAAA
>NW_003852449.1:6404615-6414710 GCF_000181295.1 Otolemur garnettii | reverse complement strand
ATGGAAACAAATGTAAATAATAAGCAAGAGAATCATTATTGCCAATGTAGGCTTAATACTTAAAATAAGAAAGAGAAGGAAAATAGATTGTGTGTAAAGAGCTTCAGACTGTGAAGTACCATTTGCATCACACCAGATTAAGGGTATTTGTGATCAGCAGGACGTACTATTGATGACACTAACCTTGAATACCTGATCACAGTGGCATTTGACAGTTGTCTCTTTTCCCCAACTATCAAGGGGAATAAAAAGCACTCTTCTCTCTGTGGTTTTTGATAATAAGTCACTGTTTGGTACAACCCACGTTAAGCTGGTGAGGGAGAGTATCATAATCCATCCAGGCTGCTCTGACAAAATACTGTGCATTAGGTGGCGTATGAATAACAAAAATTCATTTCTCATGGTTCTGGAGGTTGGAAAGTCCAAGATCAAGGCATTAGCATATTATATATCTGGAAAGGGTCACCATAGGGATTTCCATACGTTTCACCATATGGATTTTAAGAGGATGCAAATGTCCACAGCATATCAGGGAGTTAAGTTCCATCCCCACAGGATGTACCCCACAGGAAGGAGTACATACATTTGATATTTCTAAGCATTTACTTGAGTATATTTGTTTGTTCTCCTTTCTTATTTATTTAAAAATGAACTCACAGCTGGGTGTGGTGGCTCACACCTGTAATCCCAGAAATACAGGAGGCTGAAGCAAGTGGATTGTTTGAGCTCAGGAGTTTGAAAGCAGCCTCAGCAAGAGCAAGACCCCATCTCTAAAAAATAGCCAGGCATTGTGGTGGGCACCTGAAGTCCCAGCTACTGGGGAGGCTGAGGCAAAAGAATCTCTTTTTTTTTTTTTGAGACAGAGCCTCAAGCTGTCCCCCTGGGTAGAGTGCCGTGGCATTACAGCTCACAGCAACCTCCAACTCCTGGGCTCAAGCGAGTCTCCTGTCTCCGCCTCCCAAGTAGCTGGGACCACAGGCGCCTGTCACAACGCCCGGCTATTTTTCGGTTGCAGCCGTCATTGTTGTTTGGCGGGTCCGGGCTGGGGATTCAAACCCGCCACCTTAGGTGTACATGGCTGGCGCCTTAGCCGGTTGAGCTATAGGCGCCGAGCCGCAAAAGAATCTCTTGAGCCCAAGAGTTTGAGGTCGCTGTGAGCTGTGATGCCATAGCACTCTACTATGATGCCATGGCACTCTACCAAGAGTGACAAAGTGAGTTACATGTTTTGTGTTATACTTTAATATGGTAAACTCTGAAGCTCCAGCTTTGGCCATTTGGAGCTCTTTCAGGTTGGCATGTGTGTCCCTTTAAATCACCAAATCTTGGGTTTTTTTTTGGGGGGGGGTTTGACCATTTCAGTTTTTCCCCCAAAACTTTATTAAGGTTTCATTGACAAATAAATTTGTTTAAGTTAAAGGAGTACAGTGTAATGATTTGCTATATTATATATGGTAAAATGATTGCCATAGTATTTAATGTTTATATCACTTTATCTACTTAACCATTTTGTTTTGTTTTGTGATAATATTTAAGATCTAATCTCTGAGCAAAATTCCAAGTATGCAATACAGTATTGTGAACTGTTATCACTATACTATACATTTGATCTTTAGAATTTACTCTTTTTATAATTAAAAGTTTGAAACTGTGGCCAACATTACCCCATTTCTCCTATGCCCTAACCCCCATTCTATTCTTTCTTTCTGTGGTTTCACACGGAGGAGTGAGTTCATATAGTATTTGTCTTTCTGTGTCTGGCTAATTTCACTTATAATAACTGTCATTGAGATTTATCCATGTTATCATAAATGACTGGAATTCCTTTTTTATGACTGAATAGTATTCCCTTGTGTATATATACTGTTATCTGTTGGTAGACACTTTGGTTATTTCCCTATCTTGTCTACTGTAAATAATGCTTCAGTGAATGAGAGAGTGCAGATATTTCTCCAGGCTACTGATTTTATTTTCTTTGATAGACACTCAGAAATGGCAGTTTTATTTTTAACGTTTTGAGGAACCTCCATACTGGTTTTCATATATAACTGTACCAGTTTACAATCCCACCAACAACATACCAGGGTTTCCTTTTGTCCACATCCTCACCCACACTTGTCATGTCTTCTCTTTTTTGCTTTTGGCAAAAATCAGTTGACTAAATTTGTGTAAACCTATTTTTCCAGTCTCCTATTCTATTCTACTCCACTCCATTCCATTCCTCAGCACTTCTATCTTTTTTCCAATAATAAACATTTTTTTAATTATCAACACTTAACAACATGCCTTAAAATCAGGTATTGTAAGTTGTGCACTTTTAGTTTTTTTGAAGAACTATTTCAGTTACTTCAGTATCTCTGTTTTTCCATATAAATATTGAATAGTTTGTCAACAGTCTTTCTACAAAAAAGCTTGCTTGGATTTTGCTTCGAAGTTTGCTAAATCCATAGATCAAATTGATAAAAATTGACAATGTTATTAATATTCCAATTCTTTCTGCCTACCTACCATTGCTTAGACCAAAAAGAAACAAATTTATTTTGAAATTAAGAAAAACACCATTTACAACAGTATGAAAACTGAAATACATAGGTAAAAATGTAACAAAACATGCTAATATAAATTTTAAAGCATAGAGATCAGCAGAGAGTATGTTCTAGGACAACGTGGGAATTAAAATAGAAATCAGTAACAGAAAGATATTCTGAAAAACAAGGAATTTGTGAAAATACTCTCTACATGAACATGGGTCAAAGAAACAAAAAGAAAAGAAAAATTACAAAGGACATTAGAAAACAATTGGATCAATGATAGGAAAAACACAATTATAACAATTTGTGGAATGTTAATAGTGTATCTATTATTGGGTAATTTAAAGCAATTATTAATTATGTTTTAACAGTATATAAAGTTTATGACTGACATCTGAGATGTATAAATCTAGAAAAAAGAGAAAAATAGTTAATGTCATTAAGACTGAAAATGGACAAAAGTGTCAACAAAATAAAAAGCTTATTCTTGAAAAAACCTAATAAAATTTATAATCCTCTTGAAGGATAGAAGCCATAAATTACCAAGATAAGGAATTAAATTATGGAATGAACTAAACAAAAAGAGAATATATTAAATAACTATGTGTGAATAAATGTAACAAGTTTGATAAGATGGAACAATTATTTGAAGGACATAATTGGCACAAGAAATAGAAATCTGAATAGCATCATATACTAAAGAAATTAAATTTTTAATTATGAAGTGTTCCCACAAAAATAACTCTGGATGATTTGGTTTGATTAATGAATTTTAAGCAGTTGAGAAAATAGTAATAACAATATTATACAAATTATATTACTAGAAGAGGAAAAAGTATTCTGAACTTATTTTATGAGACACATATATCTTTGATTCCAAAACAAAGATATTCATGATGATGAAATATAGACGAATATCTTTCACGAATAAGATATAAACATTCCTTTAAAAGTATCAATTGGCTTGTAATCCTAGCACTCTGGGATGCCAAGGCAGATAGATTGCCTGAGCTCAGGAGTTCAAGACCCATCTGAGCAAGAATGAGGCCCCATCTCTGAAACAATAGCTGGGTGTTGAGGCAGGCCCCTGTAGTCCCAGTTACTAGGGAGGCTAAGGCAAGAGAATTTTGAGTTTGCTGTGAGCTCTGATGCCACAGCACTCTACCAAGGCCAACAAAAGTGAGATTCTATTTCAAAAAAATAAATAAATTGAAAAAGCATGAACGGGCCAAGTGCAGTAGCTCATGCCTGTAAACCTAGCACTCTGGGAGACCAAGGTGGGTAGATTGCCTGAGCTCACTCACAAGTTTGAGAGCAGCCTGAGCAAGAATGAGATCCCGTCTCTAAAACTAGCCAGATATTGTGATGGGCCCCTGTAGTCCCAGCTACTTGGGAGGCTGAGGTAAGAGGATTGAGCGCCAGAGGATTGATCACCTGAGCCCCAGAGTGCTGCAGCATCATAGCTCACAGCAACCTTTGTAACCTACAGTGATAAAGTGAGACTCTGTCTCAAAAAAAAAAAAAATTAACAAAGAAAGGTATTAGTGAATTGAACGCTAAAAAACAGCGTAAGAAAGTATGGTTTACTTCAGCAACATAAGAGTAATCTAATATGCAAAAATTTATAAAAATCATTTAATGTAATTACCACATTACATTAATAAAAAAAGAAAAATATTATATAGTCCCTTCAGTTTATTAAAAAATACAACAAAATTTAATACCCACTGATGGAAAAATCTCATATCAAACTAGAAATAGGACAAAATATGCTAAAATGAATAAATGAATTAAACACTTCTGTAGCTAATACCATACTTAATGTGAAATGAAGTATATTTCTCCCCTCCCCTCCTGAAATTAGAAACATAGAAAAGAATTTTCCTCTTACATTTTAATTCAACACTGTGAGGAAATGCTGGAAAGAAATGAGGGATGAGGAGATTAGAGAGAAAGGAATAAACTTTCTCAAATAACCTACTGTGGAGGTAGAAAATCATTAAGAAATCAAGCCCATTATCCTCAGTGAAGTATCTGAAGACAGCACATGTTCTTAGTCATAAGTGGGAGCACCATGATGAGTACACACGGGCACAGAGAGACTTAAAAGACACCAGGAAACAAGAAGGGGGAGGGAGGTGATGGAGACAGACTTGTCATCAGCACAGTGAACACTGTCAGGGGCTGTGCACACTCTACCCCCCGACTTCAGCATTGGACAGTGTATCCACGTAATGAAAACATTTATACCTCCCTCATATTTAGAAATTTTAAGAGAATTTTACAAAGGAAAATTATGAAATAGCAACAAAAAATACCTGTTAGGAATAAAAGTGAACTTACTAAAGTTGAAGAACATAATGCCAGAACCCAAAAGTGTATTCTATTTCTTATGCCGTCAACTAACAATTGGAAAATGAAATTTTAAAAATCTACTAGAGACGCTAAGTGAATTCTGCAACAATTTAAGTCACTAAATGCTATGGTCTAAATGTCTATGTCCCACCTAAATTCATATGCTGATCCCTAATCACCAGTGTGACAGAATTATCATAGGGAAGAGGCATTATTTAAATAATTTTATTTGGATAGACACAATAAAAAGAAAATAACAATGCTTCTAGAATTGTAACATTTTCAAATGTTAAGTCTAGTCAAACCTGATAAATCAAATAATCACAAAAAAATCAGGAACTATTCCAGAATCTTCTGCAGAATGTCTTTGTCTTGGTGGACTATAAATGCCAAAGGGCATAAAATACATCTCTGGCATCAAAAAGCTCTATTCTAACTGAGAAGATAAGAGATACCCTCAAAGAGAAAGGGCCAGTACCCCATGATTTGTGTGCACAAGTGCTACTGAAGATAAATCTTTTGACGTATAGAGTCTATTATTTAGAAATGAATAAAAATAATTATATAAAACATGAGTTCACAGATTTCTTATTTCTTTCTCTTCCTTAGGGGTAAAGCTGACTACAGTGGCGATCTTGATTTGTTATCGGTCACAGGTAGGGCTGAGACTGCCAACTGTGGTCCTGAAACAATTCCAGGGAGCAGTACTCGTGCCAAGGTATTATTTACTTCCAACCATGCCCATGAACTGGGTTCTTAAGATCTAGTCCAACAAAGTCACCCAGGGATTAAGGAGCTGGAAAAGTCAAAATTTGCCTCATTACACAGAGATAATTTTCTTAGAGATTGTAATGGAAATATAGTCTGTGTTTATTATAGAAATAGGTCATATATTCTTATTTTGGATTAATGTTTTTCTCTTGAAATTGCCATAAGTATGGAAAAACGCACTGGGATAGAAAACAGAGAACTATACTATAATGTTCACACTTTTATCCTTGTGTTGCTTGAATTTCTGAAAGTTATGTTAAGACAATTTATTTTTCTAGAAAAAATTTAAAGTAACAATATCAGGTTGTTGTAACTAAAATTTAGATAATATAAAGTTTATGTTTATAATGCCATATATATACAGGGTATCTATAAAGTTCATGTGCAATTTACTATGTTAAACTGTGTTAAATTGCACACAAACTTTATGTCTACTGTGAACATAAAAATCTCCTGACAATTTAATTCAGGTAATTTTGAAGTATTACACATTTATATCACCTTCTTTGCTCAACTTGCAAAAAAAGCAAAATTGTACCTATTTCTATTGAATGGTTTTATGACAAGTAGATTAATAAAACTATTAATATATATAAATACAGTGCTAAATAATATGTCACTAAAAAGAGCAAGTCAGTTATTATCTCAGAACTTACATTCTACTATAAATAGAGTAAAATCTATGCCTTGGAAGCTTCTGTTCATCTGTTATAAATACATATGTAATGCTCTTTGTTGAAACGATCTTCAGTGTATCATCTCAACAGTATCTATTTGTGAAAGGTATTGATATCAGTAATATAGTTGCCTTAAAAAAATAATTCTGTGGTTTGTACCAAGTTATCTGGGAAAGATAATGTTTTAATTTCTTCTAATACTTACTGTATTGATTTATAATTTTTGATTTTATGAAGATAATATCCTTAATCAAAAACAGTGTTTCTATTTCTGATAATCTGTGTCCTTATGACAGATCAGTATCGTGAGCTGGTATTTGCTGAAGAGAGATGCTTTTCTATAAATCATACCAGGGATGTGGTTTAGAACCAACACTACAATCAGGTTAGCTACATCATTCGCAGAATTATCTTTAAATAAATGGAATTTGTAAAAAGGGTTTCAGCATGCGTCTTTCAGGTCATATAAAATCTCTCACAATAAAATCCTCAGCAAACATCACAGTAATAGAAGGAATAGGTTTCATTTTGCTGTACAGGCCAGTTCTATCCATGCACGCAAAATCAAAGTTGAATTTTCTTGGTTTGAAACACCCCCTCTCCGATTTCTATATTACACTAAGCCACCAGAGGTTAAGACCTGCCTTTGTACATCCAAGGACTCACTGATCCCACCAGCAGTGAACAACGCTGACTATGAAGCCATATGTCATTTAGTGATTATTTCATGACACATTAATCATTTCAAATTGTTAATGCAACAAAAGAAGGATTTTCATTAGAATACATTTCTGAATATGATTTTATTTTCTAGTTGAATGCGCATTTATTGTTTTTCCCCCCAAATCCCATGAAACAAGTCAATATGTAAATAAGTCATTAGCCGAAGGGAAGAGAAACCAAAAACATCCCCATACTTGGCACTAACAAGATTTCAGATGGGCTTCTCGTAATAAGCATATGAGAATGATAGCTACACTTCCTGCTTCCTCCAGGGAGTTTCTGCTATCTGACCTAGTTGCAAGGATGCAATGTTGAGTATGTTTTCTACAAACGAGTCTTAAAAAGTGTTAGGGGAGATTTGGAAAGCTTTGTGATTTTAAATGTATTAAAAGAGAATTGAATCAACTCAGGTTGAAGTGGGTCAAACAAAATAAAGCATTGGTTTTATAAAATCGGAAAAAACAAAGTAAAACTTTTCTTAGTAATCATATAAATATATAATCATTAAAATTATTAACAAAATATTCTTAACACACATGCTTGTATATAAAGATATATAAGTGCACATTGATTTTTTTTTTTCTTTTTCGGGAAACAAAAGCAACTGGAAGATAGAACAAAAGATAGATTAAAAGCAGAAAAATACAGAGCTCCAATGCTACCCAGCAGCTAAGGCCACTTGCAATCAAGAACCTTCTTAAAATGACAGCCAGCAGGTGAGAACCGTGAGCTGGCGGCTCAGTGGAGTGCAGGCTCTTCAGGGGAGAAATGCGGAATGATTGCTTTCCAGGATGTTTCTGAACTATATTCCACTACAATCACCCAACACAGCCCAGGGTGGTGCCAGATTCTGTTGACAAAATCATCTGACATTAAGTTCCTCCAATACAGACTAGATTTTCAAGAGAGGACACACTGCCATCTAGATCCCACATGCTTTTATAGTTACAGAAAAATAAAAAAGAAAGGAGAAAATTTGTCTTTGGTGACCTTTCCCACTCAAGGACCTCATCTGAAATATGAGAAGTGTTCTGTAAAAGTCAGAGAAGACCACCTAGAATAATGTGAGAATCTAAATAGCTTTGTAGGAAAAAGAAAGGAGAGCTCGTTTTTTCACATATAGAGTGCATGACATGAATCACTGAACATTTAAAGTCATAAATGCAGTAGCCCAGGAGGAAGACAAAAGTGAGTGTCAGTGTCGTGAAGCAGTTATCTGGAGCGGAGTGGGACTTGAGAGTCACCTGGAGTCACCTGGACGGCAAGCAGTTAGAGAAGTGTGTTAGGGAGAAAGATGATTGGAAACTGTAACTTCACTGATCAGGATTTCTACAGTCATTTCTCATTTTTCCACCAGCATTCCAACATGGCACAACATTCATCCCCACTAAAGTCCAGAGTGTTATTGCTTACCTTGACTGAGATTTTGAGGTCATGCTGAAGGATGAAAGGCAGAGGACTTGGTTCTGTTTATCCAGCCAGTATTTTAAAATCCCATGCTAAATAAAATATTGATAATGGTTTGTTACAACTGCCTTTTTGGAATCCTACTATGGGTCAGACACAATATTAAACTCATAACCCTAATTATTAATTTTTGTGAAAACCTTTTATCAAATTTGGTATTAAATGACCAATATGCTATAATCTGGTTGAAAGCATCTGTAGATTAGAATTACATAAAAGATGAATTATGATGACTTCAAACTTTTAAGAAGAAGAAAATAGACAAAGAGAGGAATTGAGCAGTGATTCCTCACAACACTTTCAGTTTATAGGATATTTTATCAAGCAAGTGGGCTCCCTTCCTGATGTGCACACACACCAATACCATGTGGCACGGACCAACCAGCAAGGAGATAGGAGCTAGCTCCAATCTCTCACTCCAATTTGGGGTTTGGGGTAAGTTTATGGGCTCAGGGAGCAAGGGAATAGATTTAGGAATGTTATCTTGGAAGGATGCAATGGGTGGGCTTCAAATTTGACCATGTAGAGATCAGATTTTAGCTCCGATCCTTGGGGACAACAAACCAGAGGCTTCTGAAAGAGCTCTGGCATCCAGGCTCCAGTCATGTCCCAGTCTTCTTGGTTCCAAGGGAAAAATTGTGGGTTCCAGTCATTGTCACAGATCAATGTTTTCTCTGATGCATATGTGCAGCCCAGTTTGGTCTGGTCCATTAGTTTAGTTACAATATTGTTAAGGAGAATCAAAGGAATGTTAATAATAACTGATTTACTGAGCATTTAGTAAGCAAATGGTAAGTGGTAATTCTTCTAATGTGCTAGATATTGAGCTTAGCACTTTTATACTGTAATATTTTACAAGTGACAGCTCTAGAGGAAAAGATTTACTATTTCTATTTTCTAGACAAAGTGTGGCTGCAGACATTCAAAAACTAACTGCTCCACATTCACACAGCTAATAAATGATGAAATTATTTGAATTCAGATGTCCTTGACTCCAAAATTTGTTCTTTTGTCTACTGAGCTATGTGAGGGCTGTCTAGAAAAGTATCCAGCCATGTTTGCCTGTTTTTCATAGTATATGGCTGGGTACTTTCCACCTTCATATTTTTCTTCAATATTGTAAGTTTTTTCTGGACTAGGGTAAAATATGCAACTCTTACCCTGTGGCTTCCTAAGAGTTTATTAAGTAGTGAGAACCTTAAACTGAGCCTTCATCCAAACCTCTAACTCTTTGGAAATAGTGATGATGTCAGTGGCCCTGCTGCTCCATGAAAGTGAAGTGTTTTGAGAGGAGAGGCCAGAACTTCTTTAGAAAATGTGAGTGAAGGGGTGCATGCCTGCACTTGTGGACTGGAATCCTTGCGCATTCTGAGAGTCAGAATCATGGCAGGCGACAATCTCAGAATTCCAGTGTGTCCATTAATTTAATGTGTCCATTAAATTCCATTTAATGTCCAAGGGTCCATGGTCAAAGTGCATCAGCAAGGGATCTCTGCTCCGCTGCCACCCAGAGACCATCCAGAACATGCGGTCAGGGAAGGGGACAGAGGGAACTCACCTTCGTGTCCATT
>NW_003852449.1:6401338-6404534 GCF_000181295.1 Otolemur garnettii | reverse complement strand
TATTTGGTACATTTTACTGGTTTTTCCCACCAGAGCTTGGGAGAAGTAGCTGAAGAGCAATCAAAGTCACTTTCTCTTCTCTCTGTGCCATGATTTATGGAGAGAAAGAATGTATTCTATGAGTAGAGGCTTTTCTGACATTTTTATTTATGTTAAGACAAATTTCCTCAAAAAATATTTTGCAGGGGTCCTCAAACTTTTTAAACAGGGGACCAGTTCACTGCCCCTCAGACCGTTGGAGGGCTGGACTGCAGGCTCCGGACAAGTCAGCTGCTAAGCAGGACAGGCAGCGGCTGCAAAAACACCCTGTGGGCCAGATAAATGTCCTCTGCGGGCTACACGTGGCCCAAGGGCCGTAGTTTGAGGGCGCCTGGGCCTTAAAGCATCATTAAAATGTATCTTAGGTATTTAAAAACCATAATCCTTTTAACACTTATCAACTACATTCTATGTTAAAATTATTTATTTTCTTTAGCATCAATTTTGTATATTCAGGCATTTTTTTATTTTGACCATAAAGAGATCTAAAAATTTTTATTTTAATATTGTGCTTTATTTGGCTATAATACTATAAAATATATTATTTAGAATCATATATGAAATCTTTTTCGTAATATGATTTACATTTTAAATTTTGTTAATGTTATAGCAGTCAGTGTTACCACATTGTTTTGATACACATGCATTCATTTATTTCTGATATTAAATATTTAGATCTTTGTTGCTATTTTTAGTGATATATGAATAATTTTTTTATTTTTTAGTGAGATAGAACATTTTTAATATATCATATATTTACTTGTTTAAGTACATTATATTAGAAGTCACTATAATAAAGGTCGATATGTGATTTAACAGACATCATACATACATACATTTAACACGTATCTACCATGTAACAGATAGATGTATGATTTCTCTGTCCCACAGAAACAGATGAAAACTGCAGAGGGCCTGAATGCAAGTATCATAATTATAGTAAAAGGTGTATTTCTGGAAACTCTGTCCTGGAATGCTTACTTTCCTATGAGTACCCTCTTAAGAACAGCTTTTTGTTTGCAGTATAAAATGCTTTAAAATTGCTTTCTGTCATTTTTAATTATGCAAAAACAAGTATCCCAATGTATGTGTTTGCAAATATAAATTGACAGTTGAATTTTATTTTATTAATTTTTAGAGAATTTCTTTCTTTTGTGAAATGTGCATGACCTGTTATTTTCTGGATGCTTTTTTTAGTTTCTTTACATTAGATTTTCAATTTAAATGTACTTTTGTTTTGACAACTTATGCTTGCTTTCTGTTATGCATCTTAACCGCACAAGACTCCATGCTCCTATTAAAGACCAGGATGTGGTGCTTGCGTCGGCAGCACATATACTAAAGACCAGGATGTGACACTTTATTTCCAAAGTTACTGATCTGATTTTCTTTTTACTCTGTCCCTGTTAACCCAGCTTTGCATTTGGGTCAAAAGAGTGCAATACCAACTCCCTTCTCGACTTATTTTTTCCCATCTCTAAATACCAAAGATAATGTTTTTCTCCTTATGATTTCTACTTATCTCTTACCTTCTTTCATCAGAATATTATGCAAACCAAAATTACAAATGGCATTCAGTTTATAAGTATTTATTTTTAATAACAGCTATTTTCACGTTTTACCAAAAATGGTTCTACAAATTCATTTCTTAATAAAAATAAAATTTTTAGGAGGTACCCTTTGCATGAAAAATCTTACAGATATGAAAAATCAATACAGAGCAACTATCCAGCTCCATAATATTCACATAATAAATAGGAACTTAGGCATATCGATAGTGAGGACAGGAAATTACTCTGCGGTGGGAAATTTAAGGAGAGATGATTGGAAAAGCTGTGAGAAGAAACACTGCCTGGACCAATTAGTAACATAAACTTTGAGAGAAACTGTATAAACCTTCACAGGAGCAAGCGCTAAGGTTAAATTAAGGACTAATGAACACCAAGGCAGGGCTGCAAGTACCTCTTTAAAGGTGAAAAAAAGTGCAGATAAGAGAGATAAATGCAGATAAAAGAAATGCCAGTAAGCCTGGGACAAAAGCCTGAGTGACCACTGCGAGGCGGTCAGTAGTTTTCAAATCATGCTATCATAAATACGGCTTTTCAAAGAGTCTAATATGAATGGAATAGATGATTTATGGATATTCAAAAGGAAATGTGACTCTAGAAAGAGTATCTTCCTAGATCTCTAATATCTCAGATAAATAAAATACCGAGAAGCAAGAGTCTGATAGGAAGTAAACAGATTTAGCCACATGATGGTTTGATAAGTTTTCTGGAATGACATTTTCCTCACAGTTCTCATCATGAAACCATTAGTATTCTTAAAATCCTTCCATCATAATATAATTTTCCTTACCTTTGTAAGGAAAATCAGTGTTTTCAATGAAAAATGTGTAACATAATAATATTGGCTTGTTTGTTTTCATAATCCACAGACTATAGCAAACATATTTTAGGAGAACTATGCACGTATCACTTACTCCATAGCCTAAATGCCCCGCATACTGAGGAGCACATAATTAAGGACAGGAGGATGCTTCAACATCCTTACAGAGAACAAGTTGAGTCGAATGTCAATAAGAGAAGAGGCAGAGCATTAACGAAATAGATGCACTGAACACAACTTCCAAAATAATTTTGTTATTCTGGGAAAAACAAGCAGTAGATCAGTCTGGTATTTATTCACCAGTAACAAGGTGGCTTTTTTTTTGCAGTTTTTGGCCAGGGCCAGGTTTGAACCCACCACCTCCGGTATATGGGTACAGCGCCCTACTCCTTTGAGCCACAGGCACCATCCACAAGGTGGCTTTTTAAAAGGAAAAGTTTCAAGCACTCCATGACACACAAGCTAACATGGAAAGCAGGGTGGTAGGGTAGAAAGGGTTACCCAAACTCTATTTTTACTATGACCTTCAACAAAGTCAGAATCTAGAATCAACTATGCACGGTAATAACAAGAGCTTGAAATTGGAAATACGATGGATTTTAACACTTTTTAAGCATTTTATTATTTGCAATTATTAAAAAGTTTGATTCATTAAGTGAAACAGGAAACATCATAATTCAATTACCACAAAATAATGTGGAGTATCTTGTGAGTATACTTATATGTTTATAAAATTAAATGGGTTAGTTTATAAACTGAAAAATAAGAT
>NW_003852449.1:6389058-6401168 GCF_000181295.1 Otolemur garnettii | reverse complement strand
TCAATCTTACAGTTACCAAAATTGTAAGATTAAATGGGTTAGTTTATAAACTGAAAAATAAGATCAATCTTACAGTTACCAAAATTGTCACAGGATTTGCCAACAAACATATAGTGTGTTATTTAAAATCGGCTTTTGCATCAGACATTTATTTAAAGAGTTTTTATTTTTGTAAAAATTAGATAAATTCAAATAGATTGCCTTTATTTTAATGGCTGCTAAAAGGAGAAGATGATTAGATTTCTTTTTAAATTTGGTTTAATTTACAAAACTGGACTGAGTAATTAATTCATAAGAAACAGGTGGAGATTATTGTTAGCCAAAATTTTCTGAAAAATTTAATCAAGCTAAAAACCAGTGTTTTCAGGGACCAAAGTACACTTTAATTAACCTAATTATGAAACATTTTGGATGCTGTTGAGATTTACACACAATTCTTTGGAAAGAAGCAAATGACTCTGGAATTTCTGACATATTTGATTGAAAGGCTGTCAGGGTTGCAGTGTAATCGCTCTGGCAAAAGTACATTGCTGATGTCCATGTAAACAGAGGCAACATGAGATTCCTTTAACACACTTCGAATGGCATTAATAACACATAAAATTTAGGATTCTCACTGAAATGCATAAATAATAATTGTTTTAAAATTACATATATGTATATGTGTGTAATTTAATTTTCTGTAACAAAAATATAGGTTGCAGAAATTGCATATTGAAATGATGTGTCTTGATTATAGAAGTGACATATTAAACAATTGGAGAGATTACTTACTATTAATCAATTTTATCCTGCCATTATGTTCAGAGGTCTACCACCCACTTTGTCTATAGCAACACTGAGATACAATGCAAGCCATAATGTGAGCCATATATATCATTTAAAATGCTTCAGTAACAACATTATAAAACATAAAATAGCGGGGAAATTGATTTTAATTACGTATTATATTTAATACAATATATCACCCAATTATCATTTTAACCTATAACTAATAAATATAAATACTATAGAGATAGGCTACATTTCTGTGGTTTTAATATAAGTTTAATTTTATTAAAATCAAATAACATTAAAAATTCCATTTTTTACATTTTAAATGCTTTGTAACTACACCAGGTTACCGTGGTGGATAGAACTAGTTGATCATGCTACATTTACTATTATTAGTTGTCTTACCAACAATTAACAACTATTAATTAGCCAAATACAGTTTTTATTTTAATATCTGGGCATTCCTCTGCTCTTCTTTTTGCCTACATTTGTTATATTAAGCTTCTTCTCTTCTATCAAACTTACTTTAAGGAGGTACAAGAATGTAACCACTTCATTAGCTCCTTTATTACAGCTAATTAATGATAAATCATGCTTCTCTCCTTTATAGCTACAGCATTATATTTAGTATTTTGAATCAATATCATGTATAATTTTATATCAATAATGTGAACAAATGGCTTTAAGTTATATTTTCTATAAATGTGCTTTAGACTTCAGTGCAATAGACTGAGTGTCTCTAAAATTCATGTTGACATCTAATTCAAATGTTAGAGTATTTGAAGGTAGGACCTTTGAGAGGTGATTAGATCATAAGGATGGAGCCCTCAGGAATGAGATTAGTGTCCTTCTAAGAGAGGCCAGAAAGCTGACTAGCTCTTTTCCACCATGTGAGGGTAAAACGAGAAGTGGTTAGCAACCCAAAAGAGAGTTCTCACCAGAACCCAACCATCCTAGTACCCTGATCTTAGACTTCCAGTTTAAGAAGTTTAAGAAATAAATTTCTCTTGTTTATAACCTGGCTGACCTCTTTAATTTTGTTATGGCAGCCTGAACTGATAAAGATAAACAGTAAAGAAAACTTTAGAAAATATTATTTTAAGCCACTGAGCTCCATGACTCCTGATGGTGGCTTTCTTCGGTTTGCGGCAGACAGAACAAGCCAGGTTTGGGGGAGTTTAAAGAAAGAACTGTACTGATTGATCTGTAGACTTGTAGACTTGTTAAACTGCCACAGCAGCTCAACTTCAAGAATAGCAAAACGTTACTGGGTATTAAACCAGCTGTTTTCATTCGGTTATTCTCTCTCTCCCTCTCTTGTCCTCACTCTGACCCTCTCACGTTTTCCTGAAGCACATTAGATGCATGTGTATTCTAATTGTCTCAATCTTGAAGTCAGAAAAACTAAAAGAAGTATATGAAAATGGATCAATGACAACATCAATAATAAAAATAAGACAAATATATTCAGCATTTACCAGGTTTTAATTGCTGTCTTAAGAGCTTAATATAGAAGAAATTAGTTGACATATCTCCAAGCACTTTTTAAAGAATATACAATTGTTTCTGAATTGATATTTCTTAGGTCAGATCAGTAGTGAGCAAATAATTTGGGAATTCACCCATCTCTGCAGTTCCTCCAACCTTTGATCCGAAGCACTGTGATATATTGCTTCACGAGGGAACCAACCACGAAATACAAGCCTGCGTTTAACAGATGGATGGAGGCTCCATACTCACCTACCCGTATAGAGTGTAACGGAAGATTACTACAATTGTGTATTGTGCAGCTTCAACTTGAGCCCTGTTGTTTTAATTTAATAAACCATTGCTGGCAGTCCTCAAATGAACAACACAGATGCATTTATGTAACAGTGCCTCATAACCAAAGGATGATGTGGTGCTTCGCTATCTATCCTGTTCTACAATATTAGGTTTGTACTAGTGATACATCTGTTGCAAAATACAGACTGCCCAGAACTGTCTGAGTTAATACTGGCTCCAATCACTCTGTTGCCCTGTGGAGTATTAGAGCATGACAGGGCTGCACTCACATTTCACAGGCAAAGGGCCTCACTGTTCCCAGATGACACAAACCTATTACTCTGGTCCTACATAAATTACTTTTCTTTTTTTTTTTCTCTTTTGCTATTACTTTGCTCTTGAAATATGCAGTGATTTGCCTATTAAATTTTATAATTTTCTCATAATTTTCAAAGTCAACTTTCTTTTCTTTCTTTGTTTTTTTTTGTTTGATTAAACTTTAAATCACCTGGGTTAGTTTGAATTGAGAGATGATAGCATTTATTTTCATAAAATATGTTTTCTGTACATTAGGGGGCACTCATGTTTTTAAGGGAACCAATTAAAATGGATTTTTTTTTCCTTTTGGTCTTCATTTTTGAAGAAGTATTATATTCTTACTTTGAAGTGTTTTTCTAAGGAACTTATTAATGGAAAATTTAGGTCACATTTTACTCATTATCACCTTGATAAATGTAGAGTACTGGCTTTTAGAGACGTGGCTAAAATAGCCCATTTTCAAATGGAAAGGGAAAACAATATCTTTTTGAAACTTTTAAATATGTTGTATTATATTGAAACATATTAACTATGTAAAAAGCATATTTTACTTAAATGTTAAACAAATGAATTTTATTTACTGATATTGTCTGTAATTTTTCCTTGGTCTTCTTATCCATAAAAGAAGAATAGTTATTGTAATAGGAATTTTTGAGCTTTGTATTATGGGTCAAATGAAATAATATCTAAAATTTAGTTTATATATAAGATTTGCATGATTTTTATTTCATCAATTTTTTCACTATTGGCGTAATTAATGAATTCTACTTAAAGATTTTTTTAAATTTCAAAATATTAATTAAGGGGGTACCAGTGCTTTTGTTACACGGATATCTTGAATAGTGCTTAAGTTAGTGCTTTTGGTGTGCCCATCACTGGAACAGTGGTCATTGTACCCAACAGGCGAGATTTTGTCCCACACTCACCCTCCTGCCCTCCCCCCTTCATGTCTTTTAAGTCACTTGGTGCTTCATCTGTTAGATCTTACTTGTTTGTGAGAGCATACATTTAGTGAATGACATTATTTAATCCTTTTAATGACTGAGTAGTACTCCATGGGACATATACACACACCACATTTTCTTTATCCACTCACAAATTGAACTGTCACTTTGGCTGATTCCACATCTTTGCAATTGTAAATTGTGCTGTAATAAACATTTAAGTATAGTTGTCTTTATGATAAAATGATTTCATTTCCTTAGATACCCAGCAGTTTTTGATAAAATTTACATAGGAAACATTGAACCCCCTCTAAAGACCCACTACTATTAGTTGAGATACTTTTTAATCTATGAATATACTTTCAACTGGCCTTGAAAGTAACACAAACATGTATTCTAAAAAGAAAGAAATATTTGTGAAGGCTGAAAATGTATTGTCAGCTATCTGACAAAATCTTAACAAATATTTTAACTACAATATCTATCATTTTCTACTTATTTTTTTCATAGTAGTCTGAACATCTTTCAACTCCTTCTTACCTAAAATACTTAATGTTAATTTTGCTAAGCTAGATGAATATACAATGAGGAATAAAATTAAAAAATTAAAATACTGCTGTGTTTCAGTCAGCTATTGCTACAATAATACTGTATAGCAAACCATCCTAAAAATCAGTGATTTAAAATAATAGTAATTAATTTTCATACTTATAGTAATTAATAGTAATTAATTTTCATGGGGTGACATATCATGGCTGGTCTTGGATGTAACATCTAGACTTCAGGCTTCCAACTGAAGAAGGGGCATACTAGATATGTTGAAAATGGACAAAGAAAATTGCTTAACATATTTTTGTCACTTTTTATAAATCTCTTAATTTAGTTATGTCTTTTAATGGCACTAAAGAAGCCATTTCTTCAATGACATTATATTTGTCATCAATACCTCTAATAAAAATTGCAAATTGAACTGTATTTATTGATTCACTGTGTCATCCATCAGTAAAGCATAAAGTTGAAAAGTAGCAAATTTACTCTCCAAACTTTTTTCCACAGATTTTCCATTTTCTTCAATTCATCTAACTATTGTCTGGTGAGACAACCTGATTTTAGAAATAGCCTCTATTTTCCAGGACAAATTATATCTACCATGCTTTCTGTACAATGGTTTATTACACTCATCATCAGTAAATAAGTTTTTACTATTAAATATGCTACCACATAGCCAGATTTTACAATGGACTCCATCTGAGTTGTAACTCCTCTCCCCACCCAGCTTTAGAGAAACTTTTATATTTATTTATTTACTTATTTTTTCATTTCAGAATTAAAACCACGGCAAGTTGTAACTTTAAAAAAGAATTGTTGAGGTGGGTTCAAACCCAGCCCCTGCCAAAAACTGCAAAAGAAAAAAAAATTTTGTTGAGAAAACAGACTTTCATTTCTGCTCTTTCGTCTTATGACACAATCCTTCATATGAATCAAATTGGGAGGCATGTTTTTGCATACAATGCCTTTTCGAATTATAATCTTTGAAAACCTGCACAAATTCCCTGCAAATTCAGAAGAGTATCTTACTGTTCGCCTCAACAAAAAAGTAATCATCTGTCCACTCTTCATGTTAATTTTTCCTTTGGGGGGGTCTTTTGAAACGTTGTAGAAGTTATGCTGGGATTACAAAAGTAATGATAGATAAGGGACTATATTTACTTTGATTATGAAAATTAATTGACAGGAAAAGAGAAAGCAAGGTCTGGACCCTTCTCCATCTGCACTACCGAGGCGGGCGAGGCGAAGCCAGCTGTGAAGGACAGTGGCCCAACGTGTGAGGCGCCACCAACGTGTGCAAGTAGCCTTACTATTCAAGTAAGAATGCTTACCTGCCTTCTAAATGATGTTAAACGCCTAACGTCAGATGGTAGCGTGCAACATTATGGATAATTGCCGCCTGGTGAAGTCACCACCAGCACTTGGAGGCTCCGAGGTGTCAACTCCACAGTCAGCTCCCGGAAAGTCGCTCGCGGGAAGCCGCCCAGCTGTCGTAAAACTGCTGGCGCGCATGCGCACAAGTGCTGAGCCCACATTTAAAGTAACACTGCGGCTCGACGTCCTCTGCAAAGTTCGTGCTGCAGGCGTGCGTTCGAGTTCCACAAACAATCAAACAAAAACTATCTCATAATGTTGGAAGTAACTGCGATTTTGTGTTGGGACACCTTCATAGTGATCCGGGCTGCCGGCTGGACACCCTCAAAGGTAAGGGGTTTGTTAACGAGATGTGTGTAGTAGGATTCGAGCTTAAAAATTCTCGCGTTTCAGAGCTTTTGATTTCCATATGCAGAAACTTCTCTCTTAGCTCTTGGTGAAATGTTAGGCATATCTCCTACTACTGATGCCAATTTGACATAAAAAAAATAGAAAACTCAAACTTGAATGCTGCTCAAGTCTTTGCCACTCCGTAGGTGAAGGAAGCCTGCTCAGGTGAAGCTTAGAAGTCTGCGGCAGGCGGCGGGGTTAAAGTCGCACGTTCTCTCGCTCCATTTACTCTCCTAATTCCTTATAGCTGTATTTTTGAATGTGTGGTGTGGGGTGGGGGGAGGTTGTTTGTTTTGCTATTTTAAGGCTGAAGCAAGTGGCGGGGGAGAAGGCAGTCACCAGAAAACCCTTAAAATGCCTTCCACAAGTATGTTAAGACAGCAGTCCCAGCTTTCTTGGCACCAGGTTTCACGGAAGACAATATTTCCAGGACGGGGGTCGGGTGGAGTGAGGGGTTGGGGAGGTGGAGCTCTGCGGCCTGGCCCCTAACTCAGGTCTGCTGCCCGGGGCTAGGGGAAGCGGTAGTAATTAATACGACATGGGATTATTTTGTGAAATAAATGTAGACTTGTCTGCTTTTCAGATTTAGTAGGTTTTGTATGTAGAGTCAACATACAATCCTTTAGTTAAGGTTGCTTACCACCCCCTTTGATAGATATTTTAGGCTGGTTGAATATTACCGCTGCTTTCTAAGGCAAAAAAAAAAAAAAAAAAAGAGATAACACAACTTTTCTTCAGCGGTCTTGGTTCTCATGTTCTGGATATGATTGAACTCCAGCAATCAGAAGCGTATCCCACAAAACAGGAATAGAACAGTGACATCTATTTTGACAAGGCCTTTTGTAATAGAGGCTAAGTAGAATTTTCCAGTGCAAGATGATGACATGTGCTTCTCAAAATTTCTGTGTTCTGCTGTGTTATTGAGGTAGGGGCAAAACACCCAGACACGGGGACAGATGCACACTACACCTCCAACAAACAGTACCTGACAGGTGCGGACCGGGGAAGGGTGAGGGATGGACACCAGGCTTAGGAGAGAGCGCCACCTATCGATGCTCGCGGCTTCAGCCTGTATGTACTTAACTGTGCCTTCGGATGCAATTGCTTAATGTAAAAGATTAACACTCTAGGGAGCATTTTTATAAACCGCTTTACACTATGTTCTTCTTCATTACCTTATTTTTCACTCATATGTAATTTAATTCATGTAATGGAAACATGCACTGTAGCATAAGGTACCCTAGTAGCAACTTCCCAATCTGTCAGGCAGCTTCCTGATCTTGACAAGAGCCGCAGTTGGAGTTCAAATTCCACTGAGTAGCTTTGGCCCATTCCTCCCAGCTCAGGCTCTGTTCTCTTTCATCAGCCCTTCCAGAAATTCTGTAAGTCTTAATACACTTCTGAATACTCTTCTTAATACACTTCTGAATACTCTTCTGTTTAATTAGATAAGTGGGATTTTTTTTGTTTATTAAATATATACATATAGCTATTTATATGTATAGAGTAAATATTGCATGGATATGTGGATGGCCAGAGACTCTTGAAAAAAGAGAAAGTTGAGATCGCTAAACTCATCTGATTGGGTTTGAAAATAGTAAATCCCCATTCTATCATTCTATTTAAATCCTGGAATTAAATATCAGAGAATGAAGCAATGCTAGCACATAGTCCATAGTCCTTACTTACATTTTTACCTGGAGGTACCTAGAATGAAGTGCTTATCACATAATGTAATATAAATAGTGTGTGTAGTAAGCTGGGCATTTTTTGCTTCCTTAGCTGACTTACAGGAAAAAAAAAAAATAAGCTTAGAGTTGTAAAATTCTTCCTCACTGAATTATCAGAGGATTGGAAATCTCTGCTATCTCCTAATAGAATTTATCTTTTGAAGGTAAAATACCATTGTACAAAAATCAGAAACAGAATCAGATCCTGTGGGTTGCCAAATTATAAAATAAGATGAAATCATAACTTTTCTATACATCTTTTTAAATTTAGAGCATCTATTGCAAAAGAGTGGGACTCTAAGATTAATATGGAGTATTTTCATAATTCATATATTTCTTAGGACCCTCCCTATCTGGCAAGGTTATGCCTGCCTTGTCTGAAATATCTCACGTGAGATAGTTGACGTACAAAGGGATATTACACAGTATATTATTTTTATACCTGAAACTTTTTGTTCAATATAATATTTTTCAGAATTATATAGATTGTTTTATATATTAGTAAGTTGTTACATTTATTGCTGAATCACATTTTTTAACCGAATACACATAATTTATTTATTTATTCTCCTGTTGATTGACATTTGAGCTAGTTTCAGTTTGAGGCAATATAAATAAAGCTACTATGAAAATCCTTGTTAAGTTTTCTTTTGACATACACTTTTATTTCTTTGTGTAAATTTCTAGGAGTGGGAATTCCTGGTTGCTTAGTCATATAGTACATGTTTAACTACAAAGGAGTTTTACAAAGTGGTTGGATATTAATTTTAGCCACTTTAATGGATCTGATGTAGCATATCATTGTACCTTTAAGTGATTCTTCTTTGATTACTAATAATAATATTTCATAAACTTACTGCCCATTTTTATATCTTCTTTTTTTGAGGTGTACATTCAAGACTTGGCATACTTGTTTTAATTGGATTTACTTATTCAATATCTTACTAAATTGCAGGAGTTCTTTATATGCTCTAGATTTTTAATTTAATAATGTGATTTTTATGAACTGCCATGACTCCAACATCACAAAGATCTTCTCTAATATTAATGGAAGCTTTATATTTAAGGGCTATTTATATTATTAGTTCTTTATGATGGGATAACAATCATATCCTAACAAATTCAGTTAAAATAAGTTGTATTTTACTTGTTATTAAAATTCATCCTTTTGTCTTCCTTTGGTTCATTTTTCCTTGTGTATCTTCTTCTCTTCTTTTACTATCAATTGTTCCTTATCCACCCATGTGCTCTTTCAAAATTTATTTCTTTCTTACTGCATAATGCTGGATCTTGCTTTTATAAATCCATTCTGAGAATTTTTATTTTGGTAAATTAATTTAATTCATTACATTTATTGTAATCAAAAAATAGACAAGGCTTGGCACTCATAGCACAGTGGTTACGGTGCCAGCTACATACACGGAGGGTGGCAGGTTCAAACCTATCCCAGGCCAGCTAAACAACTGCAACCAGAAAATAGCCGGGCATTGTGATGGGCGCCTATAGTCTAAGTACTTGGGAGGCTGAGGCCAGAGAAGCGCTTAAGCAAAAGAGTTTGAGGTTGCTGTGAGCTATGAGGCCACGGTATTCTACCAAGGCTGACATAGTGAGACTCTGTCTCAAAAAAAAAAAAATCAATAAATAGACATAATTTTCATCAGCAGATATGCAAAATTTATACATTTGATTTTTTTTTCACCTCTGGTATCTCACTTATTAAGGTTTTGTGACATAATGAAAATCTTCTTCCTCTCAAAAGACTTGGTATATATTCTTCTCCTAATTGTTCACTTTCTACCACAACCTATAAATCCATCCTTTTGGTATTATTTTGAGTTTTAGTTTTGTGGTCCTTTGAACGTTTTTGTTTATTGTATACACATGTAACAGTACTCTGACATACTGTTTTTCTATTCGCATCCTTTGAATTTATTTATGTCCTTATTTGGCTTTTTCTCCGTGTATAATTTCAGGTAGATTCTTTTGCTTTAAAATTTTGAGAGCTGTGTGATTGAAAATATTTTATTTTGTCTTTTTTAAAATTAGAGTTTGCTAGTATAAAATTCTGGTATTAATTTATTTAAGTCATTTTTCCTTAATAATTTGAAAATTATGCAATGTTTTTTCTCTACAGTGTCAATAATTCCTTGGGTCGATCCTGTTCATTCATTATTCTACCTTAACTCAGCCCCCTACAGCAAAGAATTATCCAGTCCAAAATGTCAACAGTGGCACTGCAAAGAAACTATTTATTTATTTTGAGAGAGTTTTGCTCTATTGCCCAGGCTAGAGTTCAGTGGCATCATCATAGGTCACTGTAACCTCAAACTCTGAGGCTCAAGCCATCCTCCTGCCTCAGCCTCCCAAGCAGGTATGACTACAGGAATGCACCACCATGCCTGGCTACTTTTTCTATTTTTGGTAGAAATAAGGTCACATTCTTTCTCAGGCTGATCTGGAACTCCTGGCCTTGAATATCCTCCCACCTCAGCCTCCCAAAGTTCTAGGATTATAGGCATGACCCACCATACCCAGCCTATCTCTCTATAGTTAAGTATTTCTAGTTTCTAGCATATGCTTTTATATAGAATTATATATCTATATGTAATATATAATTAGAGTATCATTTTTACTCATCCTATTTTGAGTCTTTTCCTATAACTCTGTATCTTTTTCAGTAATACAATCTTGATAACTTGTGGAGGTCCCATAATGAGTTTAACAGAGTTATTTTTGTTAATTATTTTATTCCCTCCTGTTTTATAGTGATATAAGCTTGCAATATTTAGATATGGCTCTTATATGATGTGTATAGATTTAGTATTTAGAACAATCTGACAGCTTTTCTATCATTTACCCACTAATTTGTAATTTATTCTATTATTGGCTATCATTGCACTATTTTTAAACATAGTATCTAAAATATGTTTCTAATTTACTTTCAAAACATATTTATCGCTTTCTCCTTCCTAGCTTATATTTGAGTGAAGTTATATAAATTCCAAATTCATATAAGAATATTTTAGAAAAATGTATCCGATTTCCTTAGAATTTTATATGAAAAATGGATTTTTTAATGGCAAATATACTGAAAATCTCTCCTCTATATAATTTAATCTCTTTTAACTTTAATTACTAGATAATTTTTATACGCTATATTCATGAATTTTTTTATATAACTCAATGTCTTGGACTATATCCCAGGAAAATAAAAAATATGGGATTTAAAGATAGTTTTTTGTATATCTGTCTTTAACAATAACTTTACTTTTATGTTTCTACTTTAACTATGGATATTGGTATTGTGTATGCAAGATTCTGAGGAAAACAGTAGACTGTATTCTAAGGCATGTATGATCTCTTTCAGAAAATACACTATTTTATTTTCCTTTGTATTGTCTATGTTCAGTTTCTATCTTCTGCTTCTTGTTCTCTCTCAAATTTCCATTAATTTATATATGATAGTGAATAAAAGCCAATGTACAAATTATTTGTTCTTTAAATTCTAACTTTTTAGCAAATAGAATCCTTTTACTGGATGCAACTTTCCGTTAGTCTTCATTTCCTATGAGGAAAGTACTCTTTGGCCAAAATGAATTTTATTTTCATACCTGCTATTTTTATCTGTCACAATAGCCACAATTAAATTTTGACAACAGTGGCAATAGTAAAATATAACTATATTCTGAGGAATAAGGTCAGATTCAGATTGTTTTTAGAAACTGTATTGGAATAATAACTCAATTGAGGATAGCAAGACTTAAGAATACATTAGATATTTATAAAAAGAGGAATATTAGAATTATTTCCTTTAATAAAGGAAAGTTAAATACTGTTGTGTTATGAATGTTATTTATGAAACCATAGTATGCATTTCTCATAAATTCAGTTTATATCTTGTAGTCTTAGGTATTGCTGTTGTTAAGCAGCACACGGTTTTCCCCATGCATTTCCTGACTGAGGAGAAACCAGTTGTCTTTAATGACTAAACAGTCACATACATCATATTACTATACATTCAAGGAAAGGAGAACAGGTTTCCCATAAACATTTAAATTGGGGGGAATTTAAGTAACTTACATAGGAAAATAAGAAATAGTAGTGCAGCTTGGTGTTCCCCCCTAAAGTATGTTTTAAACTTACACATACAAATACAAATTTAACTTATGTGAGTGCCAAGAATACCCTTGTATTCTTACAAAACTTACAAATACAAATAAACTTACAAATACAAATTTAACTTATGTGAGTGCCAAGAATACCCTTG
>NW_003852449.1:6381596-6387781 GCF_000181295.1 Otolemur garnettii | reverse complement strand
GGCACCTTGGCCACTTGAGCCACAGGCACTGAACCCTTATCATGGTTCTCACATGAGAGGTAGAAGGTCATCTAGGAAAGTGGCTAGTCTATCTCATACACTGTTGACATCATACATTTTTTAAAATTTATTTATTGTTGGGGATTCATTGAGGGTACAAGAAACCAGGTTACACTGATGGCATTTGTTAGGTAAAGTCTCTCTTACAATCGTGTCTTGGGGGCTTTACCTAACAAATGTAAGAGGGACTTTACTTAACAAATGCAGTCAGTGTAACCTGGTTTCTTGTACCCTCAATGAATCCCCTCCTTCCCTCTCTCTGCTCTTCCTTTCCCCACCCCTCCCTCTTCCTTCATTTTTAAGAGCAGAGACACTCAGCTTTCCAAGAGGGAGAACTAAACCCCCTGGCTGGCATTCAAGAATCTACCTGTGTGCCACCACCCTACCGTTCGTGGAACGCTTTCCACTATCACACATAGTACACAGTGTGGTCTAGAGGAAGGTGAGTGTGTCTGGGCAGAAAGTGTGCTGAATTTTCCAGCCTCCCTCTCTCCTTTACTGAAGCAGTTCTCTCCTTAGAAAGGCTTCTCACTTCATCCTCAAGCTCTCTCCTTTTGGAAATCTTTTAAAACATTAAAACCAGATTCAAATGATTAATTCCTTAAATGTTCACTGATAGCTTACAATCACGATTCATGTCCCTCACTTTGAGAGTTCCCTCAGGATATTTCATTATTTTTTAATTGAGATGTTTTATTCTTATAGCTAATTTCCTATACTGGATATTGAGCTTGCTTGGGGGAGATTCTGTATCCTATTGTTTCTTCACACTGTGGTGACTAGCAAAGTTTTCTGGAACACAGTAGGCCAGCAAATATAACACATATTTATATGTATAAAATATTAAAAGTAAATAAAAACTCATTGTGTTTCTTAGTGTTATTTCATAGTAATCAAGTACTGCTTCCTATTTAAAAAGTCAGGTCGTTTCCTCCTGAGATAAACTTGGAAAGCACGATTGTTAGAAAAGGCAAAAATAGTACAAAATATAAGACATAAAATAATTATATTTTGGAATTAATAATATGCTGAATAGATATTATAAAGATATGCTATTACTGGATAATTATATCTTACTTAAATCCAATAGAACTAAATGCTATCCCCTATTTAAAAACAGAGAGAGATTGGATTTGGCTTATGGAATTATGTTTAAAATTATGTTATTAAGTTTAATATTTTGAAATGACAAAAAGTCCTCTTTACTTGGAGAACTTCTTAATATTTCTTTCTCTGAGGTGCTTGGCTTAGCCCCATACTGTCCCGTTTTTTTCTGTATTAGCACTAGCAAAGGTTATATCATTTTTGTTTTATTAATGTTTAAGCTCCATCGTTGAAATATTAGTGGTTAAGTTCTTCATTTTGTGTCTGTTTTTTGATGCATTGTGAATGCATACGTGTATCATACACACCTCAAGTATATTTTAGGAGGCAAGATAATTTAGTAGTATTTAGTGAAGAAATTTATATCAGCACAAAAATGTACAACTGTGGGGCTGAAAACAAGATGAATTTTATTTGTGTTGAGATAAATGAAGAGAGGACAGAGCAATATTAAAGACGTGTCAGAATAAAAATTGACTTTAGAAACAGTATGAAGCTGTATAGGAAGGGTTAAGAGCAAGTAAAGTGGAGGCGGCTGATTGAACGTTAAATTCCAGCTCCAAAACTTACCAGATGTATCATCTTCCCATGTTACTCAGTATCTCTATTCTTTAGTGTCCCCTTTGGGAATGTATAGTAACAGAAGCGACTTTTCTGGTCCCCAGCCCCTGGGCCACAGACTGACACTGGTCTGCAGCCTGTTTGAATGAGGCTGCACAGCGGCAGGTGAGAGCTGGGCAGGTGAGCAGAGTTCCATGTGTATTTACACCTGCTCCCCATCACTGCATAACCGCCGAGCTCTGCCTCCTGTTACATCAGGGGCAGCATTAGATTCTCGGAGGATGTAATCTCCACTGTGAACTGTGCTTGGGAGAGACCTAGGTTGCATCTGCCTCATGAAAATACAGCACCTGAGCATCTGAGGTGGAGATGCCAGCCCTGGGGAGCACCTGCAAATACAGATTATCCCCTCCCACCCGGCTCCACGGAAAAATTGTCTTCCGTGAAACCAGTCCCTGGTTGCAAAAAGATTGGGGACTGCTGAGCTACTTCAGAGGGTCGTTCTGGTAAGTTATTTACATTAAGCACTTTGACCTCACCATTTCTATGGAAACAGTAGATATTATTATTCCATAAAAACACTTCCAATATCCAAAAACATTAAACATTCCTTACACTTTTTGTAGAACTAACTCTGTGCCAGGCACTGGACACATGATACCTCACCTAATCCTGTCAATTCCTCCCTGCCATCAGAAAAGTAATGACATATTCAAAACCAGCAGTGTAAGGAGAGCCATTTGCATAGGACTAACTGGTATAGCAGGGGCCTTTACTAGGTGAGGCCCAAAGGAGGTGTTAATAGCGCCTGTAGTTGTGGAATAGTGTTGCCAACCTGAAGTTGTGGCCTTTGGTTGGTGGGTGAGACCAGACTGTGGTAAGCTGGCAGGAAGAAAGGAGAATATGCAAATACCCTCACCTTAACCCCCACCGCCTCCAGATGGATGCTAGAAGGCAAGGGAGCCCACGTCAGATGAGTGGGCTGCCCTGAGCACAGGGAGCTGGAGCTACGTGCAGGAGGAGATGTGATGGGCAAGCATAAGACTCCCTACTTGACAGGAGCTATTGTACTGCTCAGGTACAGACGAGGAAGCGGAGGCAGGAAGGGTAAGTGATTTGCCCGGTGCCTCTGCTACTGAGCAAGTGGCAGACTCGGGGTTGAACCTAAGTGGTCTGGTTTCAAGGCAATGGTCCTAAACACTGCACGTCTACCAGAGGTCACGTTTGGCAGAATCAAAAGCCACATTTGTCTTTCTGAGAAGAGTAATCTCAGGAGACAGAGGAATCATGTGCAAGGTATGGCTGATATAAATTTCTTATAAGAAGAGGTAACTGATTAAGGAAATAAAAGTTTTAGAAAACAGGGAAAGTGGCCCTTTGAGGTTCATAAAAAACATTAAGTGTGAGATAGAGTGGGGTGGTTATGAGCTCCCAGTGGTGAAAAGTTTTGACTAGAAATAGAAGACTTTTTATCAAACTTTAAATTAACAATTAAAAAAAATTAGAGGGATATTGGGAATAGTATAAATGAGATGTTAACATTGAGAAAGGGTGCTCATTTTGATCAACATAATAAGGTACTTTATATTGGAGTGAGATATAATAATTTCCTATAATGCCAAATAGGAAAACAAAGGCGTGCCTGTGCTTTGGACGTGGCACAAGAAGGAAGCTTGGGAGGAAAGTTAGATGGCTTAAAGAAATCCACAGTATTGTTTGAGAATAAGTTCTCACTTCCTTCTAACTTCTGTCAGGAACTAGTAGTCTGAAACTAATCATGAGAACAGGGGAATGACTCCCAAGACAGTCAAGGAGATTGTCCAGTAGAATTGAGCCACAGTCGATGAGTTTAAGTCCTCAGCTCCAGATACATTACCTCTGTAAGGATATTTCTACTGTTTTCAACTTTTTCAGACTCCACGCAGAACATTTTAACACTGTGTCTTAAAGCTGTATCATTTTGAACTTGTAAAAACTGTTCATCCTCCGTGCACAAGCTCGCTGCTACTTCTCCATTATTTTTAACCTTGTGTCTTAATTCACTTGGTCACGTGTTCCTCGCCCCTCGGGGATGGTGCAGCCTCACAGTCAGCGGTGTCTTTTCCTCTTGATGAGTCTATAGCCCATTGCGTCAGGGGCCGCTGGCAAGCGCTCTATTTCTCAAACCTCCCAGGTCCTTTGCAATCCCACTCAAGTAATTCCAGTTCAGTCCTTAATTGAATGTGAGAACTGCCTATTGTAGTGCCCTGTGTACTGGGAAATACAAAGGTGAATAACAGGCTGCTTATGCTGTGAAAGGCCTCCTATTGTGCCATTTCCCTCCAGGTTACTGTAGTCACATCTGTTCTTGCTTGCTTTTACTCCTGCCAGTCTAATTTATCCTACAGACTGCCCACAGTTAGGGTCCTCGAATGCAGATCCCATGAGTCACATCCTAGGAACTTTCACGGTGCCTCTCTTAAATCAGCAAAATTCCATCACAAACAAACAAACAATACCGAACTTGTTTTAAATTTACGTTTCTTATTTTCTGAACTGAACGTGCTGAGGAGTAGGTGGTGAGTACAGAAAAAGAATAGTGATCTTCTTCTGTAGTAAAATTCCTAAACTATCTGGCTCTCCTGTGCTGATAGGTGATGAGAAAAGAGACGCTCTGAGAAAATCTTTTTAAGGCTAACATCTAGTTTGTGAATTTGGAAACAGACATGTCTTTTTATTAATTATTTTAAGGTACTATGATTCTAAAAGTTTTGCAGAAGAAAGTGAGGCTATAACCTTCACAAATTAATTATGCAACTATTTAATAGGATATTTTTATGCTCACTTCTTTTGAGAATGCATAAAACAAGGAGAAAATAAAATAGCAAATTGCTGTATTATAGGCTAAACTATAAAAGAAATAAATGCTTAAGTAGTTTCTTTCCTAGCACTCTTAAAAGCCCCTTTTAAATTCCGTAATAAAATTATCATTCCACGAATTTAAATACTCTAATGATGTTAATGATATTAGATTCAGCCACTTTCATTATTTCTATTTAAACTTCACTAATTTTAAGAAACAAAGGGAAGACAAGACCTACAGTGATGTACACCACAGTTCTCATTTAAATGAATATTATATCCTCTCGGGAATAGGTATTTCTCTCCCAAGAGGACTCCAGATAGGGCATTTCTAATTATTTTAATTTATTAGACTTAACAATTTTGCTCACAACAGAATGAGACAGTTAAAATGTCATTTCACAGATAAGGACAGTGAGACTTATCTCAATAAATATCTCCATAAAATTATCTCAATAGAACTGAACTAATTTGCCCAGGGTCACATTGGTATTAAGAACTGGAACTAGAATTCCAGCCCCAGGTTTTTTGGTCACAATATACATTCCTACATCTTTCCATTTTGTACCATTCTCCCAATCAATATTTTCACCAGGCTATTTATCACTGCAAATATTCCAAATCCAATTACAGAAGCACTCAAGGGTGAGTTAAATCTTGGCCTCCAGATGCTTCTCCCTGGGAATGTGGTAATGGTCCCTCAAGAGCTGTCTTGATTTATCTTTCGTCTTTCCTCTTGGCTTGTTTCAGAGGGTATAAATGCTGCTTCACAAATATCCTACTGTCCTATTAGCATCACTTTTTCTAAGGTTTCCTTGCGCTGGCGACAGCCTCCTTCAGACTCATTTTTGGGGCACCGTCTCTTGTCCGTGTGTCTTTAGTTTTCTCCGCAGAACTCATGATTCACTTTCACCCTTTGCTCGTCACTCCACAGGCAGATGCTCCCACTGTAACCTTGCTGCCCCACTTGTATTTTACTTTCTGTTTCCCGCCATCATGTAAAGATCATTTGTTTTCCTTTAAAGAACTTGATAGTTAGACTGAAACACTTTATTACCAAATCCCATGAGGAAAAACAAAACTCTCCCAAACAACACAAATGTTCTCACGTGGCTTATTTTTACCCTGCAGACTACCTGCTGCTCACAAGAATATTTGCATACGTGGTTCAAAGATTATAAGAAACCCCTGGTGAATTAGGAAATGTACCTTGTCATCCTCTGCTGTCTGCCCGCACTTACATGAGCTCACTTGACACAAAGCTGTATATAAGGATGTTTAGAAAGTGATAAAAAGCTCTTAAATAATTGTTATGGTTTGAATACATCCCTTCCAAAAGTAAGGTGCTTAAACTTAATCCCTACCTTGGTGGTATTGGGTGGTGGGCCTTTTGGGAAGAGTTTATATCTTGAGGGTGGTGCTATCACGAATGGATTGCAGCTGGAGGGAACTGGCTTAGACCCCCTTGGTCTGTAGCTTTCTTTGTCATTTGAAGACACAGAGGGTATCCTCTTTTTTCCTTTCCACCCCGTGTGCCTTGTGAGGACACCTAGATGGTGCAGTCTTGGGGGAACAGGCTTTTATGAGCTGTCAAACCTGCTGGTGCCTTGATCTTAGAC
>NW_003852449.1:6379714-6381066 GCF_000181295.1 Otolemur garnettii | reverse complement strand
TGTCCAGACATGAGCACGAGCATTATTTAATAACTATTCTACAAGTATCAGAAACTGTTCCCTCATTGATACAAATTCTACTTAGTAAAATCTGAATTTTGAAAATGTATACTAGGAAAAATAAGAATCGTTGAAGGCTACAGGAACTTTGACTGTGATTCACTAAGCAAGTCCTGCTAAGTAACTCATCCAAGTGAAAAGCATAGGTAGTGTGCTTTAGGAAACACTGTAGGCGATTTGGAGTTGGAGTCAGATTGCTCTTTCAGTCTCTTCTGGCAAGGCCCACGTATGACAGGTACAAATTATTTTTCTATACATTATCAGTTTCCTATAAATTGTGGCGAGAAGTTACAGATGGCCTGGGAAAATTTTGAACTGTAGATAATCAAAAAGGATGGCTGCTTCAGGTTGCAGAAGCTTTACTGAGATATTAGGGTGGGAACTGGAGTTTTGGGTGGAGTTTTATTGCTGTTAGGTACTGTCTATGTATAGCTTATTCAATTTCCCAAAATAGGTGAATAGTAGGCCAGCAAAGTCAACTATTTGATTATCACAGGCATTGTAATCCTTTTACTGTGGGTCTTAACTGGCAAGCTGGTAGGAATGGCAACGGCAGTGAAGTGTAGTTAACTAAAGTGAAGATAGTGGGCACATTAAGTTATCTTGGCTGCGGTGAAGGTCTATGTGGCAAGGCGGAGGGCTGAGGCACTCAGGCACACCAACATGAAGAGTGAAGTTCAGCAAACCAAGTGATGCCCCCCGTGGAAGGGACCAGTGAGCTAACAGTCCTTGCCCAGCCAAGGCTACTATTGAAGTCTTAAGATTCAGAAGTTGATGGGTAGGTGTGGAGTAAATTATTTTTGCATAGTTAAAATAGCTTATGTTTGTGTGTGTGTATCTGTGTGTGTGCATGTATATATATATGTATACTCTATAAATAACGAACTGTACTCTAAGACATTGTATACTTAATTATTTCATATAATACTTAAGATTGCTTTGGAAAACAATGTTTTTTCTTATAGTGAAGAGAGTAAAACCAAGTCAGTACTTAGCTGTGTGTTCTGAGGCAGAAGCTTCATACCGTTGGCCCTTTGTTATCTGCAAGTTCTCCATCTGTGGATGCAACTAACTGTGGATTGAAAGTATTTTTTAAAATACAATAAAAATTATTACAAATAAAAAATAGAATGTAACAACTCCTTACACAGTGTTTACATTGTATTAGGTCTTCTAGGTAATCAGAGATGATATAAAGTCTATGGGAGCTTATGCATAGATTATGATACTACATGTATCATAATGCTGTGCTACATTATATAAAGGGGCTTGAACATCCTTGAATTTTTGTA
>NW_003852449.1:6375813-6378969 GCF_000181295.1 Otolemur garnettii | reverse complement strand
GCTTTTTTCATGAAGGGGTGGAGAGTATTTCTTTTCCCTTCAATCCCTATAACCAATAGAATGAGACAGAAATAACTGTTTGCTACTTACGAGGCTCAGCCTCAGGGAGTCTTTACAGATCCCATTCTATCCTGCATGGAAGCTGCTTGCCTCCAGGTGAGCAACCCCAGAAGTCCTTGGAATACCTTGTGGAGGAAATCCATAGACCATCTTCAACCACCTAACTCTAGAGAAACTTCCAGATGATGACAACTACTTTTGTGGGCCTAAGCAAGAGAGCAGAAGCTGCCTGCTGGTCACAGCCCAAACTGCAGCACCCTGAGTGTACTAAGTTTAGTTTGGGATTGGTTTATTGCCACAGAAGATGTCTGACACACTTTTGCTTTTTATCTGTTATCTACTATGCTACTACTGTAATTTTTTATCATGCTATTCTTATCCCATTTTGCAGATGAAGCAACTGAGGCTCAAGATGTTACCAACTTGCCTAATTTCCCAGTAACTTACCTGGTGCCCTCGAAAGTGGCCTTCCTCACATTCAGATGTAGGCAACATGTTAGGGCTGAGGATTGTAAGAAGATGACTGTTTTGTTTTTAAATGCTCATATTTGTTTAAAAAATTGCTGATGCTATATTAGTCCTTTATTATTTTTTTAAATGCCAGTCAGTGGAATTAAAAAGCTTAGAAACTAGCCTCTTAATATTTATCATGTTATAAAGCATAAGCCAATTACTTTTAACAAAGGCTTTCACCGTGTCCATTGTGTTATGTCCATTGTCTTGTCTGAAGTTCCTGAAAGCCAAAAGAGAGAAAGTTTTCCATGCAGGTAGTTTATTTAGGAAACGATCCCAGGGAGTAAGAGTTAAGAATAAAACAAAGAAATGAAAACCCTATCCAAGGATGAGCTATCAAGTCGACATTTGTTACAGACACCTAAACTTTTCATGCAGGTGGACCTTATGAAATTAGCTCAGTAATCCCTAACTTGGACAGCTGGAAGAAGGGCAGAGAAATTATCTCTATTAGTTGAGAGTGGTTTCATGGGTTTTGACTCCCCACAGTTCCAGGCAACCCATGTGTCCCAGGGCAGGAGAGAAGAAAGGAAAGCACTGGCCTGAGCCAGGCACTGACAAGTGCACTTCACAAAGCTGCCCATAGCTTGCAAGGAGATGGTGACCAGAACACTGGCTTAGGAAGAGGTGGGGTCAGGAGGGTTTGAAGTGGCCATAAGAGGCATGTTACACAACACACTTCAATGCTCTGGAAAACCCAACAGGAATATTGCCTTGTATAAGTCCTCACTAAGGTTAAATAACCTTAGGCTGAATGCACCTAAACCAAAATTAGAAAGCTTAGCCCTGGGAGGAAGGAATAAACACTTTTCTTTACATCTGACTTCTACAGACTTGCTTCCTCCCCAATGTCAAGAGCAAGCTGAAAGAAGCATTGAATTGGATGTGGTCTTTGACCTTGCCCAAACTAGCAGGGTTTGGGGCCCCGCCCTACCATTTCATTTTCCTTCTGAAAGCCGACCATTAACGATATATCTGTGCAAGAGAAATGCTGTAGTTCTTTTAATGAGGTACCCTTGCATTCGGCTACGTAAGGTCAGAGGAAAGTGTGCTTTATATCTGAGCCATGCCAACCACTCATAGCAATGTCAGTGCAAAAGAACCAATTTGAACTGACCATTAATTAGCTTTTTAGTGGGCTGTAAAACGTGCTTAAGGTATGAAGTCCTTGGTAATTATAGGAAACTGTGGTCATATTCTGAAGAACTGAGGCAAAAGGAGCCTAAATAAAACAAACTGCATTTATGTCTGAATTCCAAGAAAGTTTAATGACTTTCATGTCTTTGGTAATGTTTGGAATATGATTTTAATATTGCAAGTTTTATCAACATTTCAAAGATACCAAATACTTGCACTGAACTTGCAATAGCATAAACGAAAATTAATATTCCCAACTTATAATAAGTTACATGAAATAAGATTCCCTAACACCTGGCACTGGCTACATTTTTCAAAGAAATCAATTTACTCACTGCACTGATAGTGTGGTACTGAACACGTATTATTTAGCAAGCATCCTTTTACGTTTACAGCCAACCATAAGAATTTATGTCCCCCTATTTGAAAGGGAAAGCTGCTTTGCTCTTCACAACTAACAACTTCACTGTAGCAAAGTGAGAACTTTCAATATCCACAAATAATATACATTAAGTGTTGCTACCAAGACTGGTGCAAATTTTCTTTCCAAACATTTTGGGCTGAGTGTGGTTGCTCATGCCTATAATACCAGCTACTCACAAGGGTGAAGTGGAAGGATTGTGTGAGTCAAGAAGATCAAAACCTGGGCAATATAGCGAGACCCCATCTCTAACAAAAAAGACATTTTTGAAAAAATGAGAAGGGCATGGGCCACTCAGTAGACTGAGGTGTGACTTGAGCACAGGAGTTTGACGCTGCACTGAGCTATGACTGTGCCACTGCACTCCCGCCTAGGCTACGCGGGGAGACCCCTCTACATAAACAAATAGACAAACAAAACATTTTGTATTGTTATCTAGTGTTTAAAAAGCTAATCATAATCCTATAATAAGGAAGCTGATGTGGAGTTGATGAAATCTAAGGATTAAGATACAGGAGAGTAAATAATAGCCACTGAGTAACTAAAACTAAATTCTGTTATTTGCACCTGTGCTATTATTAAAAAGTATGAAGACCTTTTGTGAAATGCTGCTGGATTTGAGTATTTTCGAACTCTAGTGAAGGATGCAAAAGAGATGGCCAAGTGCCGTTTACAATTCTGGTTTATTAATATTAAATAATTTAAATTCTCCAAGCAAACACGGGGGAGGCTGGAGCCCAATATTTACCCTTTTTTGCTTTCTATGAATTTGTACATAGTGTAATGTTAGTGACTGCAGTTTACAGAGCATGTATTACTCCCTTAACTACTGAATACCATTGATTTGAGTGATGTCACAGAATAACCCTCACTTTGCAAAGGAATGGTGGTAACGTCAGTGCCTCATCAGTATATGAGGTGTGGATTGACGACTCAATCCAGGAACCTTTCAAATGTGAAAGTGACGCTGAATAGTTGTTCTTCAGTAATCAAGCACAGTACGTAATCAGCCTCCATCGTGGGTC
>NW_003852449.1:6373451-6375406 GCF_000181295.1 Otolemur garnettii | reverse complement strand
TTCGGGTTGAGTCGTGCTGGAGTTCAGAGGTAAATCACATATTCCATCTGAGGTCTGAGGAAGGGAGAGAACAAGGGAAGTATTGTTATTATCCTTGTTGACTTTCCTAAGAAAGAAGGGAGAGAACAAGAACTAGAGAGCAGAGTGGTGGAGGCCACCCCACGGCTGGCCCTGCAGAGAGTGTACTGAAAATGCTTCACACAGGTGGATCTGACCCCCTTTCCATAAGTAAAAAATATCTAAGTATAGGATCTTAATAAAATAATATGTGTTTTTTGTTTGTTTGTTTCTTTTTTGTATTTGTCATTGTTGTTTAGCAGGCCCTGGCGGGTTCCAACCCACCAGCCCTGGTGTGTATGGCAGGCACCCTAACTGTTGCACTATGGGCGCCAAGCCTATGTATTATTATTAATAACAAAACAAATACAACTAATTCATAATGATTTCTTTTTAGCAATGATTCTCTCTTCTGAAATGAAAACACTACGTAAGAAAATAGTGTTGATGGTTTACTTGCAAAGAGTCCTGTAATTTCTTGGCAACTCCTGTTAATAAATTACTATTCAATAAAAAAAAAAAAAATCTAAATATTATAGCCATGTTAGAGAATCTGCAATGGCGTGGATTGGTCAATTTGATCTGCAAATGGCACCAAATCTTTCTTTTAGAGGCAGATGCTGGGCTGCCTTTCTTGATTCTCTGTTCATTGCTGTTGTGAACGCATCTTTACATAGAATCCCGTGTCCCATTTTTTGTGTGTGTTATCAGCAATTCAGCACGAGAGCCTCGAGGAAAACAGTAGCAGTGACCCCAATGTCATCTTTTACTTCTAATTGAGACTTTTTCCTTCAATCTTTACATACTTGCATATAGAAAAGGACTCTTTTACACATCTATGTATGTAAATACATTTCTTTTTTGAAAATTTAAACTAATTTCTTTTTAGTGAGTGATAAAAAGAGATGTATTACAAAGACATTTAACAGAAAGAGAAACATATATTTAAAAATACAAATTGCTATAAGTTTAGGTCCATTTTTTTCCATAAACTAGAAACAAGAAATAATTACTGAGGATAAAGTTAGTAGTATAAATATTATAGAATCTCAAAATTATAACAATTCAAAGAATATAGATTTGTAAATCTTTATATAATACCCTTAATAAATTGTGAAACAGCATCTATAAATTCCCTAATAAAGGGATACCACTGTTCCAGGTACATTGGAGTAGCCTAGATTTTCAAAATATTTTTCCTAAATTCATATATCTGGTACCACCCAGAAGACAGACTTTGAAATAGTTGTGGAAACCATGGTCATCGGTAAATGACCCAATCAGCCTGCCCCTTACTCTCACCTCAGAGAACAGGTTGCTAAATATTTATTAAACTATTTTTCCTCTGTTTGTTTTGATATTTTTGTCTGTATAATTTTTATTTTTTTTAACTTTAGATTAATTTTTTATTTCAGAATATTAGGGGATACATGTGGTTTGTTTAAAGTACTTTGTTTTCGATTCATGTTTTTGTGATTATTAATGGTTCATTAATTTTATTGCTGAGTAATATTCCAGTGAATTAATATGCCATTTAGTTTATCTGTCCCAGTGGGTCTCATCTGGAGGGGATTTTGCCCCCACCTGGCACGTTCGGCAATGCTTGGGGATAATTTTGATTGCTGTAACGCTGGGATTGCTGGTGACATCTGAGGGACTGAGGCCGAGGGTGTTGCTGAACATCTTACAATGTATAAAAGAGTTCCTGAAAAATAATTATTTGATTCAAAATGTCAATTTTGGCCACTTGTAAGAGACCACAAGATGTCCCAAAAGTCATCCCTGATGTTTCCACATACAGAGAAAATGGGGAATTGTAGCTACATCTACCCTTATTTACAAAATGTTCGTTACAAAATTTTACAAAATATTTGCAACATACTCTCTATATGTTAGCC
>NW_003852449.1:6371250-6372887 GCF_000181295.1 Otolemur garnettii | reverse complement strand
CCGAGCCGATGAACTCATATTTTAAGAGTACAATTTGGGAAAATATTTGGCAAGTGTTATAATATAGAATATTTCTGTTAACTGAGAAATTTCACTTGGTATCCTCAAATTAATCTCAACCTCTATAAACCATCACACTTGTGATTTTATTAAAACATATTATTTTTTCCAATTCACCAAATTCATGTAGATGTGATTACTTTGTTTGTGTTTTTACGTGTCAGGTTTCTCTGGTTTAACACATTATTGAGATTCATGCCTATCATTGTATAAATAAGCATGCCATGTTTTCCTAAATGATATGCTACTCTGAACACATCAGAATTTGTTTATCCATTCTCCTGCTGGTTGACCTTTTGGGCAAGTTACTAATGAACCTACTAGAATATTTAATATGTGATTATTTAACTTTATACTCACACATGTCCTATTTTGGCTGGATAACCCCCCCCCCCAAGTAGAATAATGGGATTATATAGTAACTATATATTTTGCTTGACAGAAAACGCCACAGTTTCTCTAAGTGATTCTGTAATTTTACGTTACCCCCAAAATGTATGAATTTTCAGTTGTTCCACATCCTTGCCAATGTTGATATCGATATTTAAGTATTCCAGCAGATGAGAAGTGGTCATTGCATTGTCAATGCCATTTCACTAATGAATAAAGATACAGAGCAACACGCCTTTTCATGTAATTATTTCCCATTTATAGCTTACTTTGGGAGATATCTTTTCAATTTTGTTTTGCCCAAATTTTCGTGAAAAAAAATTTTTTTGGTGTGGGATACTTTAAGGGTACAAAGAATTAGGTTACACTGATTGCATTCGTTAGGTAAACTCCCTCTAGTAATTGTGTCCCAACCCCAAGAGATGTGTCATACACCGTGACCCCCCACCCCTCTTTCCTCCCCTCTCCCCACTCCCCGCTCCCCCATTCCCTTCCCCAACCCCTTGTATTAGCTCATCTACTGCCTTCATGTTAGACTTGAGTACATTGGATTCTTGCTTCTCCATTCTTATGATGCTACTAAGAAGAATATTTTTTGTTGGAATTCATCATATATGTTGGATAAAAATAGTTTGTTGTATACATATGTATATGTATGGGGTATTTTAAAGGATTTTCTTTTAGACTGTGGCTTTTACTTTTTATTTCCTTAATGACTTTTCATGAGTAGTTTATAATATTGATGAAGTTCAATTTATCATGTTTTATTGTTGGTGCTTTTTCTGTCCTAGGAAAACTTTGTTTATTGTAAAGTATGAAATACAGTATGTTTTCTTTTAGAGGCATCAGAGTGTTTAGATTTGGGCTGAAGATTGATTTAAAATTATTTTATGTTTGTTGTGTGAAGTCAGGGTCAAGTTTAAGTTTTCTCCTGAATTTACATAAATGGTAAAGCAACATCATCTGGAAAGTGTTTCTTTACCCAATGAATTACTTTGAAGACTTCATTAAAAAAAATCTCCTTATATTATATGCATGAAGGTCCATTGGGGACTCTATGTCCAGTTTTATTGATCAATTTTTATGTCCTCTATCAATGGCACTCTGCCTTCAATATTGTTGTTTTAATTAAGTTTTGAAATAAGAGAGTACATGGAAATAATATTTCACATTTTTATTTTGTTAAT
>NW_003852449.1:6346279-6371006 GCF_000181295.1 Otolemur garnettii | reverse complement strand
AGGTCTCCTAACCTTAGTATATCAGTCTCACCATTGTGTCTGTGATCACCGTGGCAGCATGGTGCTGAGGGGTGTTTGATATTGTTGTTGCTTATTTTCGTGTGCTATTGGGAGAACTTTGGAGCTGGAATTAGAGCAATGAACAAACATTAAATTCCTTATTAAAGTTGGCAGGAGTGGAAGTGAAGTCAGGAAAATTTTATTCCCAGTTTATGGGGCGGATGCCATGAAGAAAATAGTAGTGTACAAGTGGGTTAAACATTTTTCTGAAGGGAGAGAAAGTGTCACTGATGAAGAGAGGTCAGGGCGGCCAATAAAGAGCAGAACCTAGAAAAACTGCAAAAATTTAGTGAAATGCATGTCAAAATCATCAGCTGACTGTGAGAAGCATAAAAACCAAGTAAACATTGGTAGAGAAACAGGAAAATCTTAACTGAAACCTCGCCAACAACTCGTGGCTCTTGCGTCGTGACAATGTGCCAGTTTAGGGGGCACTGACTGTGAAGGAGTTTTCAACCACAAAACAAATAACTATATTGAAATATCCTTTTTACTTATCTGATCTAGTCCCCTGTTACTTTTTTCTTTATTGAAAGATAAAGGAAATACTGAAAGGGACACATTTTGAAGGCATTCAGAGCATCAGCTGATATGATGACAGCTCTGACGGTCATGGCAGGAGGAGTTCCAGAATTTGCTTTGAAGAGTGGACTGGGTGCAGGCGTCAGTGCTCAGCTCCCCGGGGGCGTACTTTGAAGGTGACCATAGTGATATTCAGCAATCAGGTATGTTGCACCATTTCTAGGATGACTTCACAAACTTACCGATCAGACCTCAGAGTATGACTTTGTAGTCATTTAGATGTTGTTTAATTTCTTTTAGCAATTTTCATATTTTCAGTTTTGGGGCTTAGCTACCTTTTGTTAAATTCATTGCAATGTATCTTTACTTATCTGTACATGCTGTTTTCTCCTAATTAATATATTCCAGTTTTTTTCCTGCTAGTATGAAAACATATACAGTGATCTCATACACTTGATCTTCATACATTCATGCCTTCATTATAGAGCCTTTTTGGGTCGACTCCTTGAATTTTATAGTCAATCTTGTGATCTGTCTGCCTTTCACGTCTGCCTTGTAACCCTTTATTTGCTTTACTGCACGGACTAGCACCTCTAGGACAATGTAGAACAGAGGTAATGTGATACGACAGCCATACCTTGTTTGGGGGAAAGTTTTAAATTATGAATTCTATGTTTTTAGATCTTAAAGATTTAGTCCATTTTTCTGATTCTTCCTGAATGTTCATTGTTAATTTCTGTCCAAGTTATCAAAGATGCTAAATGTATTAGCATAAAGTTGTGCATTATGTTAAAAAAATACCACATGGTATTTGTTGAAGCTGCAGCCATGCATCATTCTCGATACTATTAAAAAGTCTTTTCTCTAGTATTTCTAGCAACTTATCAATTTTGTTAATCTCTTTAAAAGGAATAACTTCTTTTTGTTGCTTTTCTTTTCCATATATTTCCTGAATCTTAATTCATCTTTATCCTTTATTATTCCCATCTGTTGAACTCTTCTTTTTCTAGTTGTATAAGGCAGACGCTAAAAAAGGCGATTTTAGATATTTCTTATTTTCTAATATGAGCATTTGAAGTTGTAATTTTATTAGCAGAAATCTACTAATAGTGTGAGACTCAAAACAATAGGGACACTGTGGTTAAGGACTCAGCAGTGTCAAATTCCAATAGGGCTTAGTTTTCAAGGTACGTGACCTGTATTTACTCTAGACGTATGGGAGGATGGAGCGGGTTTGGTGCATACTGCTGCAATGGTTTCTAGTAGGGTCACTTCTGCAAAGTATGAAAAGAAGCTAAGACCTCAAGTCATGTGAATCTACAATAAATTCCAGCAATTAAGCAAACACACAAGGGATATATTCATTAGAGTCATTAAATGCCTTGCTAAAAGAAACCACCAGCTGTAGTTAATTCTTATTACGTACACAGAGCTGTACCTCTTAGCTGGCAAAAAGATAAATGAGTAAACAAACAAACAAAAATCAAGTATTTCCTTTATCCCACTTACGAGAACCTAAAAGTTTTTTAACATAAATCCACAGCCTTAAACAGAAGCAATTTTGCTTCTTCCAGAAGTTACACATAGACCAGAAAAGCAAATAGATTTTGAAACTTACTAGGTGTCCAAAGACTGGCAGGAGCCACTCTGAGGAATCAGAGACAAATTTTCCAAGTGAACATCAGTCTGATAAAATATTTCCTTCACATTTAAATTGTTTTAAAATGAACTTTTAGATATGCATATAATGAAATTAATAAGAATCTATGTCAGATTTGTGAGTAAAAAGTAAATTTTCCACTTATCTGATAGAGAAACGTGATATAATCTCAACAAAAATTTTCTTTTAGATATGTTATAAGGCATTGACTGATGCAAAATATGGGCCTGAGGCAAAAACGTGACACTGAATGTCCTTACAACAGCTGACGCCACGTAGGAGAAAAGTTAGACGTCACTTGATGGTCACAAAGCCTGTGGTTTCATTCTGAATCACAGGACAGGATTTTAAGGTGACATCTAACATTCCCACTGTTTGAAATATGCTTGGTTTTTATTCCCAGATGGTGTGAGTCAGGAAAACTGAGGAAATATTTGATGATAATCAGTATATATTTCTATGTAAATTTTAATCTTTACCGTTTCCTTTTTTTCATGTTTGGGAGATTAAAATGTTTCCAATGGGTACAAGTATTAATGTTTATATTTTAAATGCAAGTTCAGATCTGCTGTAACATTCTCCCAGGGTATGCAAACTTAACAGTGCCTCTGGGATATGAGAAGCGGAATATATGTACTGTTTTACAGCAAGAAAAATCCATTTTTGTCCTTGAACTAGTGTTCCATTCTGAAAAAAATATAATCAGTGCCACCTAATTTGCTTTTTTAGCAAAACTCAAAGCATTATATATTTGGAAGTATATACAATGGAAAGTAACAATGATTGCAGTTTTAGGGAAAGCTGTGCGAAGTAGTCGTTAAGTTGGCTAGAAGAGGAATGATTTAATGAAATGGAATGTTGTCCTGAAGAGTTTACTGTACAAGGACCCTGCTGAGAAAACTGCAGGCTCCCAACTTAGCTGCGACTATTCCCATGAATCAGGCTTCCTCCCCTGACTGTGTAACTAATAAAGTCATCATTACTGCTGGGTGTTAACATCGGAAAGAAAGCAAAGCCTCTCCTTTAAAAAAATAGCTAAATTACGTAGGAAAATATCGGGCATGCTATGAAATTGAATTTTTATTTCATTCTCTTTACATAACTTTAAAGTAAAAGGCTTATCAGCTATTAAAATGGGGATTTAAAAACTGTAGAATGCTTTATCGAAAGACATATATTTTGTCATTGTTATCATTTCTCTCAAGGACATTGTACAGTTTTGGTATATTACCAACTCAAATTTGACTGTCTGAGCTCTTGATCTAGGGGGAAATTAAAGAAGAGAATTTACCTTTCATGACACCTGACAATATTTAACAAACTAGACATCTTTATATCTTATCTTCTTTCATTTCTCAGTCCCCAAGTTACCCCAAACTTAATAATATAAAACAACGATTATATTTTGCTCATGAATTCTCTTGGTCAAGAATTGAAGAATATGAGGGCTTGTCCCTTTTTCGTGATGCCTGGGGCCTTGATGGCTTCCCACTTGAATAGCAGAAGTGGTAACTGGGGGCTAACATCATCTGGGGACTTCACTAAATGTCTGATGCCTGGGCTAGGATGACAAAGGGTAGCCTAGCTGGAGCTATCAACTGGAGATCCCAACTGTGAGTTCTTCCTGAGATTCAGGCTTCTCACATAATGGCAACAAGCATTCCTAGGGACTTAGCCAGAAAGGGTAAGCTTCCCTTTGACCTAGTATGAAGAGTTATGTAGCCTCACCTCTGTCACATTTGGTTGGTTACGCCAAGTCACTACCACCGGTCCAGATTCAAGAGGAGAGGTCGATTATCTCATGAAGAGGAGTTTGGTAAAGTCACATTGCAAAAATACGTGTGGGATGTTAGGTACAACTATGACAGCATTTGGAAAATAAAATTACCTAAATAAAATATTAAATTAATTTTTACCAAAATAGTGGAGCAAATGGATTTGGTGCCGCCACTAGTGCTTTTCCATTCCAAAGCCCACGTTCTTCTACTTTTGGGTTACATCCCAATTTCCATATAATGTGCATTGTCGTGAGTTTTGTCATTATTTTTAATAGACAGACTAATATTTCCTCATTTAGCTATAATTGTTTGATTGTGTTGCATAAGGTTAGATTCAAAATGGAAAATAATTTGCCTTATCTTATAAATTAGAGTAAATCCAGAGTTCTAGTTTAATTTAATAAACAAAATATTGTTTTGAAACATTGCAAGCTTCTGGGATCCTTAATTACCAACAGTGCAGCGGGGCAATTAGATCTGGCACTGAAAAGTCGTAGTAACATAGGGAGAATTCTGGTAAGTTCCTCCAGCATCTTCTAGCTCCTGTTACCCAATTTCATGAAAAGCATCATATCTATAATGGAGATCTGTCTTTAGCTGCTTTCATGTTAAGTTGTACAACACAGCCCTGGAGTTTTGTGACTTTTAATTCTTTCGATTGCCCCCTACACACACCGTTTTTGTAGTGAATTTTCATTTGTTCATTCCAATTCTGGGTTATGCCATTGCATTTGGGGTAATGAGGAATATGACTGGCCCACTGAATGTGGTATTTCTTCCTTTGTTGTTATGAGTTAAAAGTGAAATGAATGCTTCGATTTGAAGAAATGTATCTAAGACGTCCAAACAGGATAGTTCTGTTTGATTCTAGTAGTTTGTAGCAAAAGATGAATTGGCTTCAGTCACTGATTTCCTGAGTCAAACCTAGAACATGCATAAATCTATTTAAGTCTAGCTGGAGCATTGGGTCATTGTCCAGTATGATCTACCTGTTAGTGATGTCTTGATGTTGATCCCTGGGAATATTTCCTGTTGGAAAAAAGAGCAAGTTTTAGTAAACATTCAAGTTCCAGAGGAGCCAAAAGCACACATTGTTTTTACTCTCTACTTGTGTTTAGAGTGATTTATTTTTTTTTTGTCCTTTTTTGTTTTTGTTTTTGCCAGGAAATGTATAAGTGGGTCTTATTTTCATAGTCTGATGATCTCTGTCTTTTTGGCATGGTGGTTAGATCTCTTTTGCATTTAATGTGACTGTCCATATGGTTAGTTGCATTTAAATCTATAAGCTTGTTATTTGTTTTCTATTTATCACATCTATTCTGTTTCTTTTACTTTTTCTGCTTTTATTTCCCGGAATCCAGTGAGTAAATTTTATAATTACAGTTAGGTCTTTTGTTAATTTATTAGCCATTAATTCTGGTTTTGTTATTTTGGAGTGTTTTAAGGTTTACCCTATCTGTCTTTAACTTATTTCTACCTATGTACAAATTATATTACACCATGTCATATATATTATTAAACTTGCAGCATTATTTCTCTCTCAGCCTTTGTTTTTCTGTTTGTAATTCATGTTTTTTTCTCCCTTGCTGCCTTTTCTCAAAATTTCCAATATTGAGTGAATTAATTTTTACTTGCTTTGGTATATTTTTGTTCATGTCTCCTATGATTGAAGTTTGTGAGAATTTGAGGGGGGATTTCTAAGTTTATAATTTTTTTTAATTAGAAAAATATTGACCTATTTTCGGTTCCTTGCCTTTCAGTGTTATTTCTATTTACACTTCACTTTGGTTACTGTATCCTCAAGATTACTATTTTTTTTTCTTTTGTGAATATTTAATGTACTCTGAATTACACCTAGTTTTTGAGTAATTGATAGTAAACTTTTCATCATTAACATTTTTATTTTTTAATACCTTCCATGTTCTACTAAGCTTTAGAACATATAGAGTTATTATAACTAGTTTCATATACTTTTTTGTTAATTTTAACACCCATGTCCACTCTGAATCAGTTAATTTTAGTGTGTTGATTTGTACAGGGAGTTGTGGCATATAAATAGACATTTAGAATATGTACAACTCTGAAGTCACTGTAAGATGCTGAAAGCAGTCATATCATCCATGTTGAAAGGAAGATGACGGTACCTGGATAGCTTTCAACAGGTAGACACCTTCAGGAAGGGGCTTCCCCTATTACAAAGGTAGCAATCTATATTTAATCCAGTTATGGATCTGTCTTCCTCACTATATGCTTAACTTCCTTATGTAGCGATCTGTGCATCGCTGTGTACACACATTTGCATGCTGTGTCCCAGCATATAATATATCTCTGCCATGGCTATCATGTAATCATTTGTTGAAAAATGAATGTATGCGTGTACCAGTGAACAACAAATGAAAACTCAGAGAGGCCCTAACATACCCATTCACTGTGTAAAATTTTAGGGAAAAATGTCCTCCCTCCTCCCTTGCCTGCTGGTTGTGGAAGATTAAGTTAAATAATCAGATTATAGAATTAATTTTATTTTTTTGAGATGTGTATTAGACTTTAAAAATATTGTTCACTAATACTATATCATTTAATAAAAGAATTCGGCTATAGGAATCCATGTGAATGCTGGTGTTTTGGAGACTGTTGTATCTCTATAATTCTTAAGAAATTATTTATATTTTATGTGACTTGAATCTCATCTGAATAAATGCACTTTGAAAATGTATTCCATTCAATACATTTTGAAAATCAATCACACATGAAATTGGTGCCCAGATAAAATCTATGAGAACATAATCATCTAGAATTCATGATCAAAATCCTATTGTATATACTTTCAGATGGAAAGTGTTTATCATCATTTAGAGTTCTTACATTAACATATTATTTTTACCTCATGAATAACATCTGAGAAAATATATTACTTTTTTTATTTTCTGAAAGATAATATCTCCTGAGACCCATATGAGTAATATTTAATTTTATGAGTCTTCTGTTTTCTTTAGTAAGACCTCATATAATGTGTGATTTTTCTCAGTGTCCATTTAGCATTTGAAACTATTTAGAATCTCAAAGATTTAGGAAGAGTTTGCACATGTGCGCATGTGTGTGTATGTTTCAGTGTCATTCCACCCACACGGACTGTTAATCTGCCTCTTAATGTGTAATTAGTAATCCCAACATCTCCATGTTACCTGTTCCAAGGAGCAAAATGACATTTTCACCATATTATAGCTATCTGGAGGTGCACTAGGGTGTGTAATGTGGACAAGCTTGGAGGTCTAGATGCACAGATAGACGACCTCCAAAGTCTGGGACCTGCTTCACACAGACACATCTGCTTTTGTGTTATATAGCTTGTGGTGTTGCCATCATTTCATTTGAAAAATAAAGTTCCATTTATTTAAAACTTTTGATAAAACTTGGGCTAAAGAAATTATATAAATGTGAAATGATATCATCATAAAATTATAGGCATTGCTGTCATTCCAATAGGGCTAAATCAAGTATAACTAGTGTTTATTCTCTTATAAAAAATAGAAATATCTACCTGGAAATAATAAATTCATAAATATTGCATCAACAAAACAGACAAAGAAAGACATACTTTTATGATTAACAAAACTTATATCTTTGAGGAGATAGATTGTTAAGGGGATATTATGAAAAGTTGTGTAAATTTTTCAAATTATTTTACTAATATATCCAGGGAATATCAATTGAGGTTATAGGAAATTCCCAGAGAAGACTGACTATGCACTAATCATTACATGTTTCTCCTTTTATGAACCAGATGGGAGACCCCTCCTATAGTGGAGGATGCTGTATTTGTGAGTCTTTCTATGGAATGAATGATACCATTTTATACATAGAGGTCAAAGTGGGAAATATTTTAGATGAATTAAAGTAGTTGGGACCAGTGGATATTTGCACAGCAAAATAGAAAGCCTGAGAGACAGCTTTACATTCAAAGAATAGACCCAAATGACCAAGAGCAAAACCTATTTGTAAAATGGTTTAAACAACCTGATACAATTTATAATTACATTTTTCTGCTATTTTACTATATATTAAAACAGAAAGAACTAAAATACAATAGATTGAGAATTGTGCTTATATTCTCTACTCATATTAATTATAAATAACTTCATAAATATCTTCTATAAGCATGATACACTTTTTCTTTAGGAGAATCCATCATTATAAGACTCAGAATTGTTTCATATATCTCACATTATCTAGCTGAAAAATTAACTGAGTACTTCTGCTAAGAGGACTGTCAGAAAGATTGACGATATGCGGAAGGACAGTAAACAAACAATTCTGAAAAATAGCAGACTGCCGAGTTGAAGGGAGTTGACACAGGGCTCAGTCTTAACATTAGCTTAATAAAGATATGGAAAGTGATGTACTTTAGTTAATTAATTAAATCTTCATGTAATGAGTGATTTATTTAGTGCTTAAAAAGAGAAAAAATATATAATCCATGAAAAGCAAAATTAAATAAGAAAGAAAAGGACCCCGCACAGGAATGGAGTATCAGTTGCTTTTCCCATTGAGAACACTGGAATATGCCTCTATGTTTAAAATAAAATGTGAGTGAGTGGCAGTTGGAAAATTTGGAGGCAAACTGCAAGTGAGGGAAGTCGTGGCCAGTTGGGGACCACATTGTGTCATCTAAATGACATGAAAATCTATATATCCATCTAAATGTTAGATATATACCCAGGTAAAGGCTTTCCTGAATAATACATATGAAGAAATACTATTTTCTAGAAAATTAATTTCTTTTAAAAATTATGACCATTTTTCAAATAATAGCAAACACTGTTCAAAACAGAGAATGATGCTTATCAATGATAAAGCTATAAAAATGAGGCAATATTGACACAAACTATGCCTGCACTCTTTTAAAGACATGTAAGACATATACTAAAACATTGAAATATGAAAGTTTTTATACTAGTTATATTCTATATACTAGTATATACTATATACTAATTATCACTTGTAAAATTGTATATCTAGGCTAACAGGAAAGCAATATAATTTTTTCAATGGAAGAAAAAGTGGAGTCCATCCCACATACAAATATAATCCTGTCACTGCTATTTCATAATTTAATTTTTAATAAGTACTGCTTTTGCCTTTTTATTGTGAAAATATTAGTTATTATATAATTTATTTTGAATACATATTTATTCCACTGCCCATTTTGATGAATATATTTAATCATATAATCTACTCATTAAACACCACAGAAATAATAATGGATTTCCCTTTATGATATGTGAAATGATAGTAAACTATTTTCAAAATATATCTTACTACAAATCATGCTACATATGATTTTGGAGGGTTTCAGGGGAGTAAATGGATGGTTGGGAATACTCAAAAATAACTGCTTTATTCCTGGTTTCAGATCTTTTTTCTTATGATCCTAACAAAAAGAGTACTTTGTTTTCCGCATCTGTAAGACATACATTCTACAAATAATACTTATGTCAAGTATACTAGGGGCTTGTTTTCATTGAATAACTACAGTTGACTCTATTTCCAGGCCATGGATGCACGCATTGAAGAAGATACTTGCCAGATACCTGCTTTCAAGGAACTTAGCTTTCATTTGGGAAAAACAAATAAAAACAAAATGAATAAACCGCACCGATTGTGAGTTTGTGGTAATGCTCTGTTATAAATCAGACAGGGAAGAAAGCTAGAGAATGATGAGTGGGATCAAGGTTAAAAATGGTGTGGGCAGGAAAGGCCTGGCCCCATCAGGACGGAGACATGGAGAAGATTTGGAGTGTGAAAAGGGAATGAAACAGACAGGGTGCGTCCACCCGGGGCAAGAGCATTCCAGGCAGAGCCGACAGCGGTTGCGAAGGCTCAGAGTCAGGCACGGGCTTTGAGTTTGGAGAAAAAGCAGTAAGAACATTGTGTCTGAAGCAGAATTTGCAACAGACAGAGAAGTATGAGACAGACCCAGACGTAAGAGGATAGGAATGGATTTAGGAGAACCTTACATACCATTGAAAAGGCTTTATTTCTACTCTGAATGCAGTGGACACTTGGAGAGTTTTGAGTGGCGACAAGATCTGATTTAAGTTTTTAAAATGATGTATAGAGTTATTTTTTGAGAATAAAAGTATGTGAATAAAGTGTGTGTGGCATAAGTAGCACTACCGCTTGGGATGCAGCGGGGGTAATCAAGCGAATGAGGCCTGGTAGCAAAAGCCACGGTGCCGCCTGATTCTGGCAATACTGGGAAGACAGAATGCATTGAAAAAAAAAAAAATATATATATATATGTGTGTGTGTGTGTGTGTGTGTGTGTGTGTGTAATATGCAATGTAAGAATTATAGGAGTAAAAATTGATTACAAGATATTTTTTACCTGAATAATTGGAAAAACAGAGTTGCCATTTTTTTAAATTTAATAACTATGGAACATGCAACAGTTTCCAGAGAAGACCATCTTTTCAATTGTGTGCATGTTAAATTTGAGATGTATATGAGACTTAAAGGATGAGATGTTGAAAGAAGACTCTGATGTATGGATGTTCCTTCCACGGGAGTTGTCCAAGATGGAGACAAACCCCGAGTCCCCAGTAAGTGTGCACGTGCACGCATGCGCACACACACTCTGAGCAAAGGCGTGCCTGCTGAGGTTTTAAGGGCCCCTATTCTCCTATCTCTATCCACACGTTTATTGTCTCTGTTCTTCATTCCTTCCTTCATTCTCATGTTTCTTTTTGGAACATTTTCTTCTTGTCAGCAACATTCACTTCAGAGGATTTTTTTTGTTTGTTTGCGTTTAAGTGAAAATTTTTCTGTCAAAAAATTCTTCCACTATTTATTTGTCTGAAAATGCATTAGTTTTCACATATAGTTCTGGGAAGGTTTTTATTCATTATTAACTTAGAATGGCATTTTTCTTCCTACATTAAAGTGTGTCATTCCATTATCTTTTCATCTGCTGTGCTTCCTATTGGGACATTTCTGTCGCATTGTTGTCCCTTTGAAGATAATAAGCACATCCCCACTTTTCTTGGTGAATTTGCTGTTAGCATTTGTTTCGGCTTTGGTTCTCAGCAGTTTTCGTGTGATGCATCTTAGTGTGATTTTCCGTGTGCTTATCCTTGGGCCTTACAGAGGTTCTTGAATCTATGGATTGAAGTGATGTGTGAGTTTTAGGACATTTCCAGATGTGTTCCTTCATACAATGCTTCTGATCCTCTCTTTTGCCTCTCTTTCTTTGAGCAGACATGTAGAATTTTACAACATGTAAAATAGTCTCTTATTATTCTCCTATATCCCCAATTCTTTTTTTCTGTTTACTGCTATTTGGGTGTTTTCTATGGATTTGACTTCCACTTATAAATGTATTCCTTTTCTGTATCTAATTTGCTATTAATTCTTGCTGAGTTTCTATTAACAATTACATAGGTTATTTTTATTTCTAATATATTCACTTGATTCTTTTTTATAAATAAGAGTTATTTAGGGAAATTGAATGGCTAATGACATTAGTCACGTGGCAGAATTTTGTACCATATTCGGAATGAGCAATGATGTAAGCTGAGGGTCTTCGTCTGGTCCCTGGGCACGGTGAGTTCTCAGGAACCTTTCTTACTACTTCCTAAGACTGTTTAGCAATCTGGAGAGAGTCGGTCTTATTATAAATAGAAGAAGTTCTGAATTTTTCTATAGATTCCTGAACAGACACAATGGTATAATGAAAATGAAACAGTACTTGGCTTTGGAAAGAATCCACGCAGGAGTGGACCCATACAGTTTCAACCTCATAGTTCACAGGGCAGCTGCATGTGAGACGCGCATAGGACCCAATCTCTGATGAACATGACTAGTATTACTATTGACGGACCATGCGGATAGTAACTCCATGCCTCCCTGTCATACCCCCGGCACCCCCTGCAACACTAAAGCCTCTGAATTTTGTGTCCCATCTGCTTTATTAAAATTACTCAGTTGCAGCCTCTGCTTTTGAGCAGCATAGGGTAATGAACAAAAAGTCACAGACTAGAGGCTTCAGCAACACAGGTTTCTTTTCCACAGGTCTGGGGGCTGGACGATCCATAGCAGATTCCGTGTTCTGTGAAGGCCTCTTTCCTACCTGCAGGTGGATGTCTTCTCATCATGTCCTTCAGTGGTCTGAACTCTGTGCTGGGGGCGTGGGTGGAGGGAAAGATAGAGAGCGCACTCCACTCTCCCTCAAGTCCCTTCGTGCAAGGACACCAGTCCTCTCAGGTCAGGGCCCCACAGTTAGGAATTCGTTTAACCTTCACTGCTTCTTTCGAGATCTCACATCCAATGATGGCTACAGTGAGGTCAGGGTTTCAACAAATGAATTTTGGGAAAACAAAAATTCAGTCCATAACACTACCTAAAACAATTTTTAAAAACAATTAAAATATAGACCTCAATGGTTCTTAAGACAGTGGACATAGGCAATAAAGAGTCCTGATCTCTAAGAGAAAGGAAACAAAGGAAACGAGCTGTGTGATTGCTCCAGTTTACCACTGAAGAGAGAGAGAGACGCCAGGCTGCAGCCCAGCATGAGAAACAAGCTAGGACCTGCTGGTCTCCTTGGGTTCAGGAGATAGAACCAGGGGCCAGTGAAGGCAGAGATGGCTGGACTGTGCAGGGCAGAGCACCAGCAGAGAGGTAGCAGAGAACTCCACAGACACAAATATCTCAAGGGTATTCAGCTGAGCACTAATCGTGATGTATATGTGGGGAAACTACCCAAATCTAGTGTAGAATTGCCAGAAAAGATTAGAAGGAAGAATGTCCAGTGCTTCCACTTGCCTATAAATAATACCTGTGTTCATGAGTCAGAATGGAAAACCTCAGATGGGGGCATCCAATCACACATTTAATAGTAAAGAAACATTAACTCAGATACATGCTGTTATGATCCTGCCCAGCAAAATCTAAAAGCAAGATCCCAAAAGATTACACTGTTTCCAACTAATGTAACTACATCACAGAGCAAAAATCAAATATATTTGAAGAAATACAAAATATATCCAGGGCTTAACAAGGCAAAATTCACAGTATCTAGCAGTTGGTGAAAAATTACACACATGCAAAAAATAAATTAAACATGCAAAACCGAAAGCAAAATTAAGACTGATCATATGGAGAAAAATCAGTTAAAATCAACAACAGCGATAGACTTAGTAGACAAGTTTACTAAAATAGCACGATTGCATTTTGTATGTTCAAGAAAGTTGAGAAAGGATTGAACGTGTTAAGTAGTGAAATAGAAGATTTAAATGTGACCCAAACTGAAGTCTGAAAGATAAAAACTACCATCCAGGTGTGGTGGCTCACAGCTGTAATTCTAGCATTTGGGGAGGCTGAGCTGGGTAGAATGCTTGAGCTTAGAGGTTCAAGACCACCCTGAGCAAGAACAAGAGTCCATCTTCATTAAAAATAGAAAAACTAGCTGGGTGGTATGGTGGCGCCTGTAGTCCCAGCTACTTGGGAGGTTGAGACAAGAGGATCTCTTGAACCCAAGAGTTTGTGGTTGCTGTGAGCTATGATGCCATAGTACTTTACAGAGGGTGATGAGTGAGACTCTCTCTGAGATAAAGGGAGAAGGAGAAAGGAAAGAAGGAAAAAAGAAGATAAAGAACCACAGTGAGTGAGGTAGGTGAAATATGTACTGGCTTTATTAATAATGGCAAATTAGACATCGTAGAAGAAAATGTGAGTGAAACTGAAGACAGCAAGGGAACCAGTCCCATAGGAAACAGGAGGAAAAGAACAGGCTCAGTGAATGGTGGGACAAACCGAAAATAGTATTTCAGGTTAGGCTTTGTGAGCTAGTGCTTTGAGGACGGGAGGAGACACAGGATTTATTAGGTCAAAAACAAAAACAACTCAGAGAAGAGCCTGGACTAGATACGGAGCATTGATTGCTGATGGTGTAGCTGGGTGAGAGACCACAGGGCCCGCTGCTGTTGGGCTGTTGGTTTCTGGGGTCCACCTGTTGTGTTGTTCCTATACTGGCTTCCCAACAGCTTTCAATTCCTCATACACTCTGAATTTAGGGATATGTGTATATTCATTTCCGTTTTGCTCAGAATTTATGAAAGCTTTCGAGTAGTATTTGATACATGCTTAAATATTTGATGAATGTCATTTTTTCAGTATAATCCTCTTGGAAATGATCAGGTTGTTAGGTAGGTTGCATTCCAATGGGAAAATTGACAACCAATGACTTGAATTGGTGTTTTACTGCATCTAATTCTGTGGTAGATAGGTTTTTGGCAGATGTCTTGAGTTAAACCAGGTCTTGTCATAGCTATCTAAATTGCTTCAGTTGGGGCCTGGTGCTTCTTCATTTTAGGAAAATCACCTTAATAGCTTGGAATTTATTTGTTGAAGAAGCAGTTAGCCAGAAATTAATATGTATACTAGACGATCATATCTATTGGTGGATGTAGAGGTGCTAGAATCATACGCCTGAGGAAATTTGCTTTATTTGTTCATGGGACGGAGTGAGAAAAAGGTAAGTATATAATACTTTGGGTGTACTAGAACAAGAACGGCTATTTTTGTAGGGACTTGGTTTTTATTGTTAACTGTTACTTTTGAGAGTTACTTGCAGGATATGAACAACTAAGGAGAAATGCAGAAAAAGTTACTTTCAGAAGAAAGTTTTTGGAACTTGGAGCCTAAGTATTGTTGGTTTGAGGCCTGGATAAAGGATGTTAGCTCAGAGTTGAGAGGGGAGCCATTCTCTCTGCTTATACTCAGAAACTGGGGCTGCACAGAGGGGATTTCTGGAGGATCAGTGAAAATATCCTTTGTTTTTTCTTTTTTAAAGACACACCACTTCAGGGAGTGGAAATAGGCCATCCCCTTAGTGTGACTGAAGGATCACAGGGCAGGAGGAATTGGAACAGCAGTGAAGGAAGCCCCTGAGATGCTTCAGGGGAGACACTGTATCGTAAGGAGAAGTGACGCTCCCTGTTGCTGACCCAGTAATAACTAGAGAACGTTCTGTCTTGTTGGGAAGTTTGCGGTGCAGCAATCAGGAGGAGGGAATACAAACTTTTTTAATATTGGGCTCTGACTTTATATTTATTTGCAGATTGGTGAAGCCTGAACACTGAGGTTACTCATGATCTGCATTTTATACTGAAAAAAAAAGAACTAGAATCAGCCAGCACACCCAGATTCTTGACATGTGTAATCAATAGATAACCTTTATTGCATAGACACTGTCTTTGAGAGCACAAACAAACAATTATAGCTCAATTATCTGCCAGTTGCCTTTTCCTACAGGCATTTTATGTCTTGAGGAAAACCGGGTTAACATCCATATTAACAAAACAAATGCCTAATGAGCAAAATAATATTGAAAATCCGAGAGTGAACATCACCCCTCCTCCCTCCCATTCACATGCTGAGCACATCGACGTCCAAAAGGAGGAACAAATGGAAGGGCTGGGTGCAGTGGGGACCTCGGCCCTGCATTGGCGTTGCTTGCATGTAGCTAAATGCTAGGAATTGTTACAAATCCTTATACCGTTATAGACTTCAGAGAAAGCAAAATTCGTGGGAATCAACCATGACTTGGAAGAAACAAGACGTGCTGTGTCCACTGCAGATTAATTTAACCAGGGAATATGAGTGGACTTAAATTTTAAATTTTCGATTTCTTTAAATGCAGAAATAATCTAGTAAGCAAAATCTTGAGAATTAATGGACATTTGACTAAATTCCCATAGTAATAAGAGTATGAGATTATGCAATAATTCAATACTTCTTAGTGAGACGTCTATCCATGTTGCTTCTTAGTGAGACGTCTATCCACGTTGCTTTGGGCATTTCATGCATTTTCTAGATGTTGTAACCTGTGAGGGAAAGGGAGTAAGGTGTGATTTCCTTTCATCCGTGGGGTTAGTGGAAGTCACAGCACATCACTGTGCCTCTGACAGGAGCTCTCATAATTTGTATCTGACATGTCACGTAATTGGTTTCCCAATCTAACAGGGTTTTTTAATAGAAAGTTTAAATATCACAGGAAAGCAAAACCATTTCCTTGACAGAGCTGGACCTCTTATTATTTGAGGTTAGTCGCTGTTGCCTTCTCAAGTGGCTCACGTAGTACTCAGTCTGTACTTCACCCTGCCTTTCAGAGAGATGCACAAGGGCCATCAGAGCGTTTCAGACTCTGGATCGTTCATGGTGCTGTTCTTAGTACCATAAAATAAAAATATGACAATAGCAGAGCTAGAATAAATACCAGTAATCTAAAAATATATAAAATTTGATGTGACCTGCTCTAGCTACCATTTACTGAAGAGAATTGTCTTACGTAATTATTTGCTACATTTCAATTTAAATTGGGAAAATATTACAACATTTGTCAGAAAGAGGTAGTATAAATTTTACATTTATTTGTGCTCAAATTAGTAGTAATTTATACAAAATGTATCTTGAGAAGCATTGACTTATCTGTGTGTCTTATCCTGGAAACTTCTCACCTAAGTATTCAAGATATGAACTAAAATATTTACAAGGCAATAATCCTAAAGATGTAAATTCAGCTCATCAACATTTATCTATAAATCTAAATTTATAGAAAATCAATTTTGTGACTCATCTGAATAAACTCTTGTTTTCTTCTGGTAGAAATGATCGTAAAAGTAAATCATTGAAAATATATTAATTCTCTGAAATATTTTTCTTTAATATGCTATGTCTATGTTAGGAACCAGTTTGAATCATGAGAAGAAAATTGGCAGAATATTAAGTCGATTGAAGATGATGATTATAAAACAAAATATTGAAAAACAAGGAGTTTGAAGTTTTTAGGTTATCAATTTTTGAGTTGTTTTTTTAAGTATTTGCAATGCAACAGAGTAATAGAGTTTATTTTACTTGCTTAGATGTAAATGCACACTCAATGCTGCTTTCTTTTTCTTGAAAATATTATTTGGTTATCATTTTCCTTTTATTTCCATCCAAGAATACTTTTGGAGATCCTTAGAACACTTTATCAGTATAGCAATCTCTCAGTGTGTCTGCTGATTCCCTCGGGATACCATTCTCGGGGGGGCAAGAAGATATTCTAACTCGAAGTGAGTTTAAATCTGACTTACTAGACTTAATAAACTCTGAATGAATTGTAAAAATATAATATTATTCCTGTTACATTACTTTTTGTTGAAAGAAATAATGTATATATAAAATATCAATCATTATTGAACAAGAGGAAGATAAAAATTATTATGTCATTCTCTGTATATATTTCTTATTGTTTTGGCACAGTGTTTCAGTAATTGACTAAATTCCATTGTAGATTATAAGAAAAATTTAAATAAACTTTAACTCTGTCGGTTGAAGAGCAAGACTCCAAATGTAACTCTCTTATATGTGAGATTATCACTTCTGACATTTTTTTCTCAGTAATAGTCCATGGATATATATTATTTTTAATAGTAAACAAATGATCTTGAGCAACTGATTTGAAAATTAAGGAATGACTAGAAAACATAATCCTTTAGCAGTTCTGTAAAAGGCATCTATAAACACTTAATCGTACAATTACCTGAATGGTGTATTTATGTAATAATTTTTTCCACCTAAAAGGAAAAAAATCCTAGATATAAATCACATATACATTGTAAGTTTTCTCTAATACTGTAGTCCGATTTTTATTTATATAGCAGAAAGAATCTATAGTATTGGGTAAACATGACAAGGGAACTCTTATTAAAATATATTTTAAAAATTATACCTAAAACCAAAAATTATATTGTGTTGTGGAAGTTTCAAGGAATGCTATATGATTGTGATACTGTATGAAGGATGCCAATAACTGTGCACATTTATAAAAGGAAAAATCTGTATTGAAATTGTAATACTCAATATATACTGAAAATGTTTGTTATCTCGTACATTGTATTTTGTATCTCTAGTAATACTCAAGTCAGGTTTGACTCCTGCAATTACAAGAGATACAAGATACAAGATAACAACCTTATCAGTATATATTGAGTATTACAATTTTAATATATCTTTTTTCTTTCTTCAAATGCGTGTACCTTTTCAGCATGCTCTGTATGTGTAATAAATTGAGACTATTAGGATACTGGAGGGATCTTGATCACAGAGTATTAAATTCCAAACAAGATATTGGGCCACCTGACAAAGCCATGAAAATATGCACAGTAATGGACGATCTTTTCCATATCTGGAATTGGAAATGGAACATGAATATATTAGAAAAGCAGTGTACAAGTAGTATTTTATTTCTCTACTTTATTTATAATATCTCAGTGTCTCCTTTACTTGAAAAATAAAGGAGGAGGTATGCAGTGGGGGCTGTGGCGGTAGCTGGAATGTTCATTTACTGAAAACCATGGAGAACGCATCATGACATGGACAGACACAGTCTTGCCCTGGTGTGGGTTATAGTCAGGTGCTGGAACACAGAGAAGTAAAATGAACCAGAGAGCTTAGCAGATGCTCAGATAAGAACCTCAGAGGTGGCTGTGAGAGTGCCCAGGGGAGCCTCTGCCTAGAGAGAGCCCGGAAGGCCCCCGGCGAGTTTCCAGAGGGAAGAGGCATCGTGGTGCTGAGGCCCCAGCTAAAGAGAGTTAGCTTCCATGCCTAGACACAACAGAGAAGAAAAGCCAGCTGGGAAAGAAAGAACGGGAAGCTTTAGACTTGTAAAGAAAAACAGAGAGAAACAGAAATGCAGTGAAGTTGGAGTGCAGAGTTACCTGAGAGGACAGAGGCTTTCAGGAGAAGGGTCTGAGGAGTGAACAGTCCCAGAGGGCGCTTAAATGTCTGAATTCTCTCGTCTTCAGAGATTTTTTTCCCCGATCTTATATCTGTTTTGTGTTTTTTTCTGAAATTTATATGATGAACTTTAGAAAATAATTATATTTATTTCTAATTATTTATTTTGTATTTTCAAATACTGATTCTAACTGGTGGGAGTTTTTGAGATTTTTATGTCTTTTAACTATTTATTTATTTATTTATTTTTTGCAAGGAGAATAGTCTTTCCCCATTTGCATATGAAACTGGATAAAAGTTTAGATGTGAGGGTTCAGCTTCACCCACAAGAGGCCATGGAGATTTGAGAAACTATCTTAAGATCGCAGGAAGAGAAAAGCTCCACTAGATGTGGTTAATGAGGACGCTCTCCCTGCTGTGACCCGCCCCTTCCTCAAGCTTCAGTCTTCACTTAATCAATAGCAAATACACCTGCCTGCAAATCGCTGTGTACCTCAGCACAAATAAGCTCTCTATGCAAAACATTTGTTCTTAAAGACATCACATAGCATTTGTAACATCAAATAGAAATCTTTTTTTTAAAACTTCAGGTTATTGTGAGGGCACAAACAACTGGGTCACAATTTTTGAATTTGTTAGGTAGAGTCCCTCTCATAGTTGGGTCCTGCACCCAAAGGGTGCACCATACCTCACCTTATGCCCTTTAAGTGGGAGGACGCCATTTTTTTAATTTCTAAAAGTTCTTTTTTACTCTTTGTGGTTTTATTTTTCATTACATAATCTGTACATTTTTATATCTTTTGTTTTACTTTTATGAAAGCAATACATGAACATGCTTTTCTAAATTACTAGAAATGAAAGATTTAAAGCAAAAAAGCAGGATCCTGCGGTGACCTCTTTTCGCGATTCTCTGGTCTCCTACTTTTCTCTGCAGCCCTGACCAGCTGACTTTCTATTTTCATATTTCCATATATCTGAATGACATACTTAACACTGTTGTCTTTTGATTCTTCAATTTTAAAAGAAACATTGACTTTCTGTAATGGTAGACGAGTATTTATATCTTTGGCAATGCTATTCTTCCTTCTTTTATATTCCCATTTTGTCTGGGTGAGGTGATATTAAATTTAGTTAAATCAATATTGAGTGATTATGTTATTATGCCTATTCAAATATTACTTACTGCTGAACAATTTAGTTTGCTGTGATTGTGCTTCTTCATTACTTTCTGGGTTAGCTAATAATCGAATTGTTTTATAATTTACTCAATTTTCTTTGTGCCCACTGATAATTGGTGAAGGTAGTGGTTTTTTGGGAAGCCATAACAAAGTATCTCAAACTGGGTGGCTGAAACAACAGAATTTTCTTGTCTCACAGTTATGGAGGGTGCAAGAGCTCCCAGCATCCCTGCTCCCTCTCTGGCCCAATAGGAGGTAACTGAAACAGAGCCAACCTCTGGACGGATGTAGTGCTCTGGGGCTGGGACCCCAGAATAGTGACAGCTGCAGCATCACTGCAGAAGCCAGCTGGACCCGCCCTGCCTTCCCTCTGAGCGTTGCCACTGCACAGTCTCCGGGCTGCTTTCTGTGTCTGTCTGGGTGCCTAGCGTGGTGGAGGGGCCCACCCACAGCTCCAACAATGAGGTTCATCAGGAAAGTGTGGAGCCCTGGATCGGGGTGTCCTCCTTGGCCCCTTCCCCTTGCATGGATTGCCACCCTGGGCATCTCCTGTCCTGCCAAGCAGGTCAAGCCCACCCCTTCATCTTCACTTGGGGAGCCTCCCATCACCTCTCTGCGGCGGCACAATTGTCAGTTCCCCACTTCAATCTTCTCTGCAAGAGCAGCGCAGGCAGGCTTCTCAGAGGCATCTTGGCTCCTCCCCCTTCAATTACTCTTTAAAGAGCTTATTTGCATTTTATCCATTTTAATCTCCTCATTGTGTCTAGAGTGATTGTTTTAAAATTTGCGTGCTTATCGCACATGCCTACATAAAAGTGTTCCATGACTCCCTGTAGCTTGTAGGGTAACATTTTACGTCTTTAGCAGGCTTATGAGTAAGGTGCTGTGCAAACTGCGTTGCCGGCAGCCCACTCCCGGCTTATATCTGTTATCCCGGGGCATAACTGCGAGGGGCATCCCTTTCACTCACACGTGTACAAAAGTTGGCCAGTACACTTTGTAGTCACCTAACTGTGGGCCTCCTTGTTATCGCCTTCTCCCTACCGCTGGCTCCAGCCCCGTCTGAGCCTTATTCTCTCCCTCTCACGGCTCCAGCCCTCTGCCCATTCCTCCTTATCCGCCTCCTCCCTCTCACCACGGGGCACAGGCTGTTTCCTATGCCCAAGGCTGGTTTTCCTCATTCTTCAGATCAGAAACCAATTAAGAATTCTCTGATCATATAAAATGTTTAAATCCCATTATCATACAATGCATCTTTCATTTGCAATGCTTATCACCATAGTCATTTTGGATTACTTGATTATTTTGTTAATATCTACTTTCCCTACTAGAAACTTACTACTATATAAGCACCATGACAGTGCAAAATAAATAAATTTGTTAGTTTTAATTCTTGGTATAAAACAATGAACAGAATTAGGATTTCCCCCATCACACACAGCTTAGTTTCCATAATCAGCGACGGCAGCCCCGTTCTGGTACCAGCACTGAACTTCCCTGCCCTGTTCTTCCTTTATACTTCGCATAGATGTGGCAAAATCTCAACCTTGGAGGGAACAAATACCAATGACCAGGAGGCCTTTTTGCCATCAGATAATATAATGTTAATTTTTATCCCACAACTTTTGTGACATAAAGTATTACGGCCTCTTATCCACTCTGACTTGAAAATTGCACATGTACCCCTTAACTTTATATGAATAAAAAAATCACCGATCATTTTCCTCTTCATAAATCCAGGGGTGATTCTTTATCTTGGTCTCGTATCTGGAGGAATTAGAGGAAATGATCTCTCTCTCCTCTTTGAAACTTGTTCTTCTGAGACTCGACATCAAGCTGGTTTTTCTCTTATCACATACTCGGCTGCTTTTCAGTTTCCTGTGCTGGTTCCTCCTCATTCCTCCAACTTGCTAATATTTGGGTGCCCAGAGCTCAGTCCTGAGACCTCTTATCTTCTCTATCTATATGAAGTTCCCCAGTAATTTCCCTTAGCCGTACGGCTTCTGGTACCGTCTGTGCTCTAGTGACCCTCCAGTTTGTGTCTGCATATTGCTGTTCTTACCTGAACTTTGCACGATCATATCAAAAGCACACATAGCATCTCCAATGAAGGTTTAGGGGCACCTCAAAATTAGCATTTCCAAAATGAAACTCCTTCTCCCCTAAGCCTGCACTTCTCACAATATTGCTTTTTTCAAAACTTGTTAAACCCAACTTTCTACTTTGTTCATGCCAAAAACATTTTTCACCCTCTTTTTCCTAGTTAACACTCACTCAAGCTGCCAGTCTTGTTGACCCAGCTTTCAAAACGTACGCAGAATCTAAACCAGTGGTTCTCAGCCTGTGGGTCTCGACCCCTTTGCAACAGTGAAAATACATCCTGCATATCACATATTTACATTACGATTCATAACAGTAGCAAAATTACAGTTATGAAGTAGCAATGAAAATAATTTTTTGTTTGGGGGGGCACCATAACCTGAGGAACTGTATTAAAGGGTTGTGGCATTAGGAGGCATTAGGAAGGTTGAGAACCACTGCTCTAAACACTTTACCTCCTTTTCACCACTGTTACGCGGCATAAGCCACTATCCTCTCTCCACAGAAGTTCTGTAATAGCTTCTGAACCAGTCCTGTGGTTCCGTCTTACCTTTCTACATCTTCTTCACACCGAATCTAGAGTGAGCCTTTAAAAAACACGTCATATCATGTCACTCTTCTGCTTAAAATCCTCCTAACTTTTCTTCTTACTCAAAAAAAAAAAAAAGCTCAAGTCCCCAGAATGCCCTACAAGGCTCCATAAAATGTGCCCTTCCTTTCCCCTTTATGACGATGCCCTTTCTTACTCTCTTGCTCAATCTGCCCTGGACTCACTGGCCTCCAGATATTTCTGAACACGCTGAAGTCTGCACAGCCTGTGTTTTGCTGACCAGGATGTTTATTCTTTTAATAACATCACTTGTACCCTTTGCTCTTCACGTCTTTGCTCCAATATCAACTATTAATAAGAAATATATTTAATCATTTAGAAAAAGGCATTCCTGACCCCCTTCCTTATTGTTTTATGTTTCCTCAAAGCAGTCATGAAAATTTGCGTATTGTATGTTCAACTTCTGCGTTTTCTGTCCACTCCTTCCCACCAAAGAAATTAAGGTTTTGTTTCTCCCTTTTTATTTTCCTTTTTACTGCTATATTGCTCAAATTTAGAAAAATTCTTGGTACATGAATGAATAATTAATTAATTAAACTAACATTAGGCTCAGCTCCACTGGCTGATATGGCTAGTTTAATTGATCCCGGTCTATTTTCTGTAGCTGCTATAGATTTTGCAAACACCAGGCATGTATTTTAAGGCCATGGGAAAGTCAGGTGACTAGATGGCTGAAGGCACCGAGACTGGCTCTGTACTTCAACATTGCAGCACTTGTCCCCCAGGGATAACTGAGAACTAGGATAAATGTAGAGGCAAAACCAGAAGGGAACTAGTGCTGAATAGACTCGCATAGTAGTTCCTACTGTTTAAACTCACTATATAAACGGCAAATTAATTACCTGCACTGTAGACAGAATGGGATGTTATTTTATGGCATTATTGGAGAGATTTACCCAGGTGTCAGTGTGTGATTTTAAACCAACCATTTTCTGACAGTGACATGGGAGTTCAGGATAAGGCTGACACAGATAAAGTTATGTGCCAGGACCCAGGGGGCGTAAGGAGGTGGCGGGATTAATAAGTGGACTAGATTTAGGTGGCTTGAAATACCGTCCCGGAACAGTGCGTAGTGCTGAGCTGGGGGCCTTTGCGTCCCTCACTTCCACGTTTAATATACAACAGCTGACTGCCAAAACTGCCGCTCTGAGAGAGCAGCCTTGCTAAAGTTAATCCAGAAAGGTTTAATTTGAGGAATTTATAATGCCTGTTAGCATAGTTTGCGGCAGTATCGTGGCTTTAGAAGGAAAGGACTCTACTAGGATTGGATGCAAGCCCCACGCAGAACTTACGATGCTGTGTCTAGGGGTCCAGCTACATGCTCCTCTCCACACAGACCCTAGAATGACCCTTCAAAAACACATCAGATCACATTGTTTTTCTGCTTAAAATCCCTATGACCTCTCTATTTACGTGGAAAAAAAAAAAAAAAAAAGCTCAAGTCCCCAGCATAGCCTACATTTAGGTAGGCATTTGAAGGTTGGATTATCAGTGTGCATTTCTGAGATTGCCTACATATCTGAGTTACATAAGCCACACACACAGTGGGAATAGAAAGAAAGAAAAGGCACAAGTTGGAACACGTGGGGGCCAGAATATCCCAGATACGCTAACTACAGTCACATGTCACAGAAAGAAGTTACTTTCTGAGTTTTGAAAAAAGATCCCTTTAAAAATATATATACAGAGAGAAGGTAGACAGAAATACAAATTGTTGCAGGGAGACTGTGGAGGAATGGACACCATGCTTGCAAAGGACAATTACTGATTCTTATCATATTAAAAGGAAACGCTGAGAACAGGACAGTCTCCTGGCAAGCGTAGAGACGTTTTGTGACATGGGGGCAGTCCCCCAAGTAACTCAGTGCTCAGGAATGAGATAAGATGGGTCACTCACCAGTAAGCATGTGTTAAACATTGATGCTTGGTTGGTACTTCCTCATGGAGATTGTGGGGAAAGAACGTGTGAGGGAAGAGCACGTGGCAATCCTTAGGCCTGCAGCCCTCCTATGTCATTACCATAACTCTCCACACCTGT
>NW_003852449.1:6323137-6346259 GCF_000181295.1 Otolemur garnettii | reverse complement strand
GTGTATGTCATTACCATAACTCTCCACACCTGTTGTGTATAACCTTAATAAATAGCTGTTGCGGAGGGGCTCAGGGCTGCCCTGTACTCAAGGTTAGCCCGCCTCCCGCAAGTTTGTACTTCTAATCCGGGTCACATGAGCGAGTGTCCTTCCTGCGTGTCTCCTGCGTGTCTCGCCCTGTCTCCTTCCTCCCACCGAGACCACAGCCTTCGGGTCGCGACGACACGAGACCTGTTAAGAGGTAATTGCGTTTGTTTGGATGGAAGAGATGAAGCTCGAGTTAATCTGTGGCTGCAGCTGTGAGAGGTATCAGAGGTGGAACTGATCACAGTTGTTACTGGCTTCTTTGGGTGTGGGTAGACAGAGGGAGTGTTCACGACGGTGGCTTCTGATTTAAGCAGTGGAATCAAGGGTGGTGCCATGCACCAAGGAGAGGAGCTGACGCGGGCGACTGTGTGTGTGTATATGTGTGATTGCAAATTCAAAATTAGAAATTTCAAATCTGTGCCTGAAATGTCCGTGAGAAAGCCCATTGGAACTAGTGAACGTGAAGCTGGGTATATACATTTGAAATTCTGAGGCCTCATTTAGACTTGAGATGTAAATTTGAAAATCATCTGTTTACAGATACAAATTGGAGGCAGGAGAGTCAATGAGATTTTGTATTTTAAAAAGCCACTAGAAAAGCATAAGAAAATGGCCTACTATCTAATACGTAGAATTGGAGTAGACATTCTTCTCTGTAAAGGGCCAGAGAGTGAATAGTTCACACTTTGTAGGCCACATGCTCTCTGTCACAGCCTCACATTTTGCCTGGGACAATATTTAAATGAGTGAGCTGTATTCCAGTAAAACTTGATTTAAACTTTGGGGGAGCAAACTGGATTTGACTTACCAGCCATAGTTTGCTGATCCATGAGATGGGATCCTGAATCTAATTATCAGGTAAATGAAAATGAGATAAAGATGTTCGATAAGGTACAAAAAATCAATTAAGAGTTGTTTCAGAGAAACCAATGGAAGACAGAATTCTAAAACCAAATAAATAGTTTTACGAATTAAAAAATCCAACTGGACTTTGCTGCTTAGTGGCCATTGACCACCTCGTTAAAAGGTGTTTTGAAGATAAAGTGGGAAGTGAACAATCACAATGGATTTTAGAAAGAGCAGGGAGAGAAAGAGCAGGTGACTTTTCAAGAGAATTAGATTTGAAGAGGACAGAGAAGAGATTGCTGAAAGTGGATGTAAAGTGGGCAGAAACCTGACTAATACGAAGTTTGTATATGGTGACATCTTCATGCGACCTGGTCAAATCTCCCTGTTTAGTTTGCTCTCACTAGTTTGAGCCAGAGGCCTTGGGATGTGGTGGAACAGATCTGTTGGTCACAGTGTCAGGGCTCAGCCTTGATGTCTTTCCAAAGCTCCGCCCATCTGCAGGGATGGCAAAGCCATTTTTTTTTCTTATAGCATAACTGTGTATGTTAATGCAATCATGGGGTACAGTGTGCTGTTTTCATATACATTTTGAAATACTCTCATCAAACTGGTTAACATAACCTTCATGTCATTTTCTTAGTTATTAAGACATTCATACTCTGCTTCTGGAAAGATTCACTTGTACCCTTGTAAGATAAACTATAGAGGTGACCCTGCCAATCACCCTCCCTTCCCCCATCCACCTCCCTCACCTCCCCTCTCCCACCTCCTTCCCATATTCTAATACTATAATTAGATGGAGACTTTACGTCCTTCATGTTTATATGGATGGAATTGGAAAATGTTCGTCTTAGCAAAGTATCTCAAGAATGGAAGAAAAAGTATCCAATGTACACAGCCCTATTTTGAAACTAATTCATGGCTTTTATAGGAATGGCAAAGCCATTTTAAAAGTAAACTTCTTTAGGACATGAAAGGAGGAAAAGTACTTCTTTGTGCCACTGTGTGCTAAACTGGCGATAAAACTGTATAAGAAAACAGAAGTGGATGAATTTTTTTAAATCTAAAAAATTCATTAGCACGTCTTTAGATTAACTTTAAATCTAAAAAAATTCATTAGCACTTCTTTTGATTCAGAAACCCAGATGAACTTGGTTTATAGTCTTTGAGAATGCATGCTGATGTCCTCTGCCTCTGTCCTGTTGTCCACCAACCTGGAAGAAATAAACAGCTGCTTCACTGTTTTCTACAAAAAATTCCTCCCACCAATAATTTTATGATTTCTCAAAATAACTACTTTCCATGACCTCCCTTTATTCAGTCTTAGTCTCTTCATTTTTCTCTCCAGATCCTCCCTAATTCTCTGGGGAAAACAAGCCACTTTCCCATGTGTTAAAATGAGCGCTTTTTGATAACTTTTCCCACAAATGTGAGTTTTTCTTCCTAAGAGAGAGGGTGTAGAAACTATCAAGAATATAGTGATGTATTTATCTCAATACGTGTGTGTACATTCTTCTCTAGAAAGAATTGAAAATAGGATTTATAAAGGACTTTCTCTCTGACCTTATTCAAAAGGCTGTCCAAATTCCTGCTTAAACTGATCTTCCAAAAAATATATACATTAAAGACTACTGTAAGTGCATTCTAACTTTAGGGACCAGTGACTTTTTATTTTAAAGTGTTAAATCCATGTTTTAGAAAAATTCATACTGATGAGCCCAAACTCAGAAACTTCTTTGTTTACAGGTAATCTGCAGCCACTTTAAATACCACTGATACTGTTTTTAAAACTGTAACCATATAATAATTATTTTTAGAATTTCATTTTTTTAGAAGATTATAGATGCTATATTGTTGCCAATTCTTTGTATAGAATGAATAAGAATTGGCTATGCCTTGTGAGTTAGGACTACTGTAGATACAGATTTTAATGCTAGAATGAGAATTAAGAGAGTAGGGTAATTATATGTTATTAGTAAAAACAATATATACAAAAGGAACCCTAAGTTTTTTATTATCTCAACTGTTTTGAGGAAAAAAAGATCAATAACTCAAGGATATCTTCTCTGGTAATATTTGGAAATTATTGGATATCTACTGATGAAAGATGAAATAATAGAAGACCAGCTGTATCAGAATCATGAATATTCTCCAGTCAATTTTATTGTATTGGAGAGATTGTATATTTGATCAATAGTTAGTTCCATATTGGAATAATGGAATAACAATAGAGACTGGAAGTGGGGTGAGGGAGTGCCTAAAAGCCTAAGAAAACAGACTAATAAGCACCAGGTTTCTTACCAGCCATCTAAGTGAAAATGCGTTTAGAGCTGAGCTATCAAAAATCCTGATATTCACAATGCACCCAAATCAATTAAATCAGAATCTCTGGGAGTGAGACCCAAGTATAGGATGTTCTTAAAGTTCCCATGTAATTATTATATGAGGCTAAGCTTATGAATCAAATTTAGACACTGAGGAAAAAATGTTGATATAAGCATCATTGAGAAAGGAATTTAATATTGTGTCTAATACCTGCACTTTTGAACAACTTTTATGTTTTGCTTTTTAGATAAAAATCACTCTTTAAAGAATATTGGTCTAGTTCTGGCAAACAAAATCGGTGAAATTTATTGGAATTATTTGCCCATAGCAAGAAAGATCTGATGTGTTGCATTGAGCAATCAACATCAAAATTGGAGCAGAAAGCTCTAAGAATAAGAAGAGTTGGTTAGTAAATAAGTTGGAGGCCATTGTGTCTACCTATGCCTAGGTATTTATATTCCTTTAAATTTTTCCCTAAATTTGAATATCCATTAGATAACTTTAGAGTACTAATTACTATTTTTATTTAGCTGTTTATATAAAATGTTAAATTATTTAAATTAAAAGACACGCAAGTAACTTTGTTTCTAAATTAGCATCATCTGTTCAAAACTTTCTCTTTAAATCAAAGAGGTTATAACCAAAAATTGTCAAATTTTCCTATTTCAGTGCTTTATGGTTCACATAAATCAGAATGTCACAGATTGTCTGTTAAAAATGGGGATTCGTGATCCTGGACTCAGACACACAGAAACATAATCTATAAGTAAAAGACTTAGTAGCTTATATGGTTCAGCAGGCCTCCCAAGAAATTGTGATGCACACTGAGTTGTTTAAATCATTGCTTCACTTCCCTCTAATGTAAAACTCCAGATGCATTTTCAACACTACGATTAAATGTTTATGTGCCATAGTGAGCCAGGAGAGGGCAGCAGAAAGCTGGAATTTATGGGAAGGAGGTGAAGACTTGAGGGATCTTGGAAATTGTCTAGAATTGGAGGGCAGAGTCATTAAGGAGAGTAGATGAGAGGTGGTACTTGCAGCGAAGAAGCAAATCTTTGGTCCATTCCAGTAGGTAATTAAAACGAGCTTACCACAGTGGGAAGAGTTAATTCTAAACCATATGTCAAAGTGAAATCCAGTCAACTGGAAACCATTGCTAAGAAACAGGTTTTTAGGCCATGTATATGCCCATGATGGAGAGGACAGAGGCCCTGGGGAAAAGGGCTAGAAACGGAAACTTTCTGAACCCAAAAAGTGTGACAAGCTCGTGGAGATGATTGTGAAATCAAAAATCCATTTGTGTATTAACTGAATTCTTTAATTAAGAAAAAAAGTAATGGTCTCTATTGAATTTAGAGACTTGATCTGAGTTCTAACTTAAAAACTGATAATGCTGAGTAAATAATCTTAAAATGTAGATTTGAAAAATTCTCAGATTAAGAAAATCATTTACCTTTGTTTAATCTAAAATAGGTTTTTTAGAGATTCCCAGAATCTTAACAATTATTTCCTTAATCCTCAGTTTTCCAGCTGCTCACTGTTTTGTTGTTGTTGGTTTTGGTTTTGGTTTTATGTAAGCAGTGCCTCTAGCTAACAATTTGAACTTCCTTTTTTTTATCTTTTATATTTACATTTTTACTTTTCTTTTATCTCATGAATGGAGTTTCCCTATTCTGTTGACCTCGGTGCATAAACGAAAACTTCTTTCTTGTGGGTTAAGTACGAATTATCTAGCCATCTCTGACAGTAACATCTCTTTCTAGAATCTGTTCGTGAAATTTGTCAGTGCTGAAGTATTCTCCTGGTAATAGTAATTCAATGGAAGTTACTGGAAAATTGATTCTTATTAGAAGGAAAATAAGTTCTCTACATCACCCCCCAAACCTTTTATCACTAAGTCATTGTTTCAGTTATTTCTTCTGCCAAAGGACAGTGACTGGCCAAGTTTTTGCTTCAGCAACTTATGTGTTATGATTTATGCTGCCTCGTTTTTATTACCATACTTAATATTAGACATAGTCTGTAGATTCTTCAGATACATACTGTTTATTATTCTATTATTCCCTATGCTTAGTCCCTTTCAACCAGTGAAACACAGTTTAACCAAGTATATTGTCAAATACGCAAGGACAAGTGTGACTATCTGTGTGCATTCAGAGAGTTGGATGGCCGATAAAGGAAAAAGCTCACTGAATGGCCTAGTTTTCCAGGGATGAGATATAGTCAAAAGATAATAACATCTATTTTCAGATGTGGCTTAAAGAGAAAAAGAATGTTGTTTCTTGATTAAAAGAGCGACTGTTTTGTAGAGTGGCTGACAATAAACACTTAATTGGGAAGCCTTTAAATTGTTGTCAATATTGTGCTGTGAGAGTAGTGAGGGAAGAAAATACAAACTAATTTTTTTCCAGAAAGCATTAGTAGCTAATTGAGCCTCAAATTGAAAGAAAAGTTATTTAAGTGAACTATTTATATATAGTCTCAGAAAAATAATTTATATGAAAAAGTATGAAGCTGTCATAGTACATAATGCACATAAGATAGCAAACCTATTCCAGAAGGTGAAGCAGTGGAGACATTTCTACTAAATGTCCCTCCCATATATACCTATGTGTGGGTGTGTGCATACGTGTGTGTGTGTATATGGATATAAATGGAGGCCTTAAAAGAAAAACTTAAAAATGAACTTTCATTATTTTATTGAATAATTCTAAATGAAGAATTTAGACAAATACAGGACAGTGGCTCGGCGCCTGTGGCTCAAGTGGCTAAGGTGCCAGCCACATACACCTAAGGTGGCGGGTTTGAATCCAGCCTGGGCTGCCAAACAACAATGGCGGCTGCAACCAAAAAAAATAGCCAGGCGTTGTGGTGGGCGCCTGTGGTCCCAGCTACTTGGGAGGCTGAGGCAGGAGACTCGCTTGAGCCCAGGAGTTGGAGGTTGCTGTGAGCTGTGGTGCCACAGCACTCTACCCAGGGGGACAGCTTGAGGCTCTGTCTCAAAAAAAAAAAAAAGAAAAAAGAAAAAAATACAGGACAGTAAACTGTTTCAAGTAAAAAGTTAAAATACCCTCCAAAACGATAGTACAGACACACAAAATCAAGGACATGTGGTCAGGAGAGAAGATTGAGGAGCTAACAGTCAGTACCTTTTCAGTGTATTTTCATTACACTGAAAGTTTAGGGAACCAACCACCAAACAAAACACAGAGTTACATAGAATTAGCCACATTCTGTTCTTTAGAAAGGTGTTAAAGGTAAAAATGTATAATCATTCCCAAATGTAACCATCCTGATACTTAGAATGATGATGTTTGTAATTTGTGGACCTTGTCACTATCAGCACTGAACTTATAGCAAACAGACTAATATATACCTACTTATAAAATTGATGTACCTGTGAATTGTGTGAAAGGAGAAAAAGCTTATACACATCAGGTATAAAAACATCAAATAGAGTATCTTGTGGTCTTAAAAAATTCATAATAGCCATCCTCAAGAAGCTCAATCAGGCTGGGCGTGGTGGCTCACGCCTGTAATCCCAGCACTCTAGGAGGCTGAGGCAGGTGGATTGCCTGAGCTCAGGAGTTCCAGCCTGAGCAAGAGTGAAAAGAAATCCCGTCTCTAAAAACAGCCGGGCATTGTAGCAGGCACCTGTAGTCCCAGTGACTTGGGAGGCTGAGGGGAGAGGATCAGGGTGACAAAGTGAGTCTCAGAAAAAAAAAAAATTAAAAAGAAAAAGAAGTTCAATGAATTTCAAGACAACACAGAGAAGGAATTGGGAAGCCTGTCAGAGAAATTTAGCAATGAGCTTGAAAATAATAATTTTTTAAAAAGCCAGAATTTTGGAGCTTGAGAATTCAATTGACAAACCAAGAAATGCATCAGAGTTTCTCAGCAGAAGAATTAGTGAGCTTGAAGACAGGCCATTTAGAAATACGTAGGAAAGAGAGTAAATGAAACAATCCCACAAGATCTGGAAAGTAGACTCAAAAGAGTAAATCTAAGCATCATTGTCCTTAAAGAAGAGGTTGAGAGAAATTGAGATAGAGAGTTTATTCAAAGAAATAATTAGTGGAGAATTTTCCAAACATAAAGATTTCAATATTCAGATATAAGAGGTCCTACAACACCAAGCAAACTTAACTCAAATGAGGCCTCCTCAGATCTCTGTACTCCGCAGGCCTTCAGCTAATACAGCTGCATTTGGTGGAGGCGGGATGTCCCTCAACCTTCCTTCCTGATTCCTTTCAATTAGTTTCTGATTTCTCACAGAGGGAATTTTTCATTGATTGTTGAAGAATCAGTATGTTTGTGAAGGTCCAGGGCTTCCTACTCTGATGTTGCTCTGGTGATGATTCTTATATTACATTCCTTTGTTTTTGAAACCAGAGCTAATATGATACAATGGCTCTATCACTGCATGCACATGTATATATGTGTGTGTGAAAGTTAAATATCTAAGAATACAATGGAAATAACTAAAAATATCATGAGGAAGGAAAGATCTTTAGATTGGGTATCTGATTTAGTATTTCCCCAGTATTTTTCAGGTTATAATGCATTGTCTAAAAGTTTCTAAAATATAAACACTTCCAACACATTAAGTGTTTAAGAGAATGTTTTTGTTTTGATTCTCTGGGCGTGGTTTCAAGTCAGCACAGTAGCTGATTCTGCAACAAGTGAGCAGAGCAAAGTTTGTTTCTCTCTTCCCTCCTCCAGTGGATGCTTCCGGCATAAATTACTCCCCGCCCGGTTGTGCATCACTGCTCACTGACATCTCTATGTGACAGGTAAATTTAAAAAAAATCACCTTGGAACAAAAGCCAAGCTGTGAGATACCAGATGGGAAGGAGATTTTTAAATATGCTATTTCTTTTCAGATTTAGCATACGGTTATCTTTTAAAACTCTACAGATAAATAGTCAGACATTTAAATTTCAACAGGTCAGTCAGAGACAGAGACAACTTTAAACAATCAAATTATCAAATTATATCAAATGTTTCTTATTAAATGTTCTCTGTTCACATTGTTATCACATACAAAGTAATATTCCCTAATTTTTGTTGATTACATGATTGAATAGTCCAATTCTTATAATTTTCAATGTTTTGTGATCTGTTTATACTCTTATTACCACAATTTAAAGTGTATTGCATCATAATCATGCCTTTAATATTAGAAATTTGATTAATTTGAAAAGAAAATGTTTTAAATTGTATGCCATAAACACAAGATATCCATTTTATCACATAAACGGTGAACTAAAAATTACCACTCCATTTGCATAATTTTATTCCCGGGAATATTAGGAGAACATAAAGTCTGAGATTGGAAGCTTGAGGTAAGTCTTGAGAGGTAACCTATGGCCCTCATCCATGTTCTTGCTGATTGATTTAATATAATTAAACTGACATTGCAAAAAGCTGATCACATTTTAACCACATGGACATCATTCCATTTTGTACAAGGAAATAGGAATTTCCCTCTTTTCCTCCTTGACCTGATTTCGTGCATAACAATATTAAAATAAAGCATTTTATTCTAAATCTTGTCATACTCAAAGCAATAGTTGAAAGAAATAATGCAATTTTAATAGTCCCTTCTTTTCTAACTAATCAATTCATGAGCGATAATCTTCTTATAGTTCAATCATCAAGATCTGAAAGGCAGATGATTAAAATGATCTAAAAGTATTTCTGAGCCATCTGGAAGTGTGCAGATTGGTAGAGCAACCAGGGACATAATGATGAAAGAAATTCCTTAAAGACATTTTGATTTGAGAAAGGGAGGAGAGAATAGTTCTGGATGAATTAGGGAAAGGAAGACGAGCAGGGAGAATAGTGGAATGTGTGTCCCTTCCTGCAGGGACTCGGAGCTGGGCGGGTAGCTAAGATGGAGAATGTAGTTTCAGATGTGGGTTGCATATAATTTTAGGAATGGTATGGAAATTTGAGGAGTCTGTTCTTGGTGCAAGGATCTTATAATTTTAAAAATACAACATTGAGTTTGTATTGTAGGCTCGTTAAATTTATTTCCCAGAAATAGTAGCTGTACTGAGAGAATTCGATTTAAAAAAATTAAGATGATAATTCTGATTCAGCTATTTCATTGACTCCTAGTGGTCATTAGACTTGAAAAGGAGGCTCAGGTACCTCTAGTTGATAAATAAGCCCTTTATCACACAGCATACTGTCAAACCAAGACTGTGAAGTGGGTGGTCAGGGTGAATGGCCAGGAGTTTAAATAAATCATTTAGAACAGAACGTATAAAAGCAGCTGGTAACAATAAGTAACTGTGGCTGAGATGTAGAATCTCAAACAGCTGGATTCAAGTCATGTTTTCCAGCATGATTAGCTGTGTGGCCAGTTTTAAATGCTTTCCTCTTTGAAGTTCACCTTCCTTATAAAACGAACATAATGACAGGTGCCTTGCTGGCCTGTGAGAGCTAAATGAGAGAAGGCATGGAGGAGTACTGGGCCCAGTGACCGGCGCGTGGAAGATACTCATTCTATTTTAGTTATTGTCATTCATATCGATGTAATAATTACTGCATCTGGTTTACAGGGCACAGCTTCCAAGTCTAGAAACATAAAGGTATCATGGTTCAAATTAAAGCAAGAATAATACCTAAACCTCCACGTATCTACCAACCAATTTTGTCAGGAAACATGAGATAGCCCCAAAGTAAACAATGATGGAAATTAAAATATGAGATCACATGAAGCGTGGGAAAACCAGGAGCCTCAGAAACGGTGTCGTGACCTGGCGGTGTCGGAGACGGAAGGGGAAGTACAGCAGAATCTAGACAAAGGTTCTGAATGCAGAATAACTCAGGAACACCAGCCACAGGAGGGAAGGGAGAGTTATGAGGTGGTCACAGTAGGACACGGCGTGTTCCTGCACAGTTAGCAAGTGCGATCTAGGACTCTTGACTAGGACACTATGGGATAAAAATCTTGATGCCAGCCATAGGGAATCAACAGCCACTGACAATTCTTGAAATTGCAGCCATGTAGGTTGCTAAATTGTGAGTCAGTATTTTGGAGGGGTTTTCTAACAGGTTTACTTATCTCTGCTAAAAATCTCTGAAGTCATCTTTAGCCTACTCTTAACAATCTGTCATGTGTTGTGAAATGCTTGTCCCCCACCTTACTGGAACTTCTCATTTTTAAAAATTTCCATCAGCACAGGAGAGATTCATATAGGTGGGTTCACTTTTGGTCTTCTTACAGAAGCCCTTCTGAAGAAATATCAAAAGTGAAAATAATTAGTAATATATTATAAAATTTTGTATCAATTTTTAATTTCACAATTATAAAGGGTAAACTGCTTTTGTAAACAACTTTAAAAGTTGGCTATAAGGGTTTGGGAGAAAGAACCTAATAAATAAATGGGTATTGGCAACCCATGTGAATAAATGCAGATGTGATGTCACAGAAGGAAATGTGAAATAGAAGCCAGCAACCATGGTTAAAAACACAAGCGATAAATTAAGATTTTTTTTTTTGTATTTCTCCTGTTCACTGTTTTGCTATTCCTGTTATTGTTCTGTTATAAAAACTGACAAAATTTCTAAAATGCAAAGGATCCATGCGTCTGTCTTGAGTTATGCCAAAGAACAAGTAGAGAGTCTGTTTTGTATTCCTTTTTTAAAAAACTTCCAGGAGGGAAGTGGTCCGTGCCTGTCCAGTGGCAAGGCCGCCCAGACTGTACATGTAGTTAAAAAATGACGGTGATGTGACAAAATCAGTTGATTTCAAGAAATTCCTTGAAAGCAAGGATTTCCTTCTTTTAGTCTTTCTTCCAAACAAGAGATAAAATAAATATAATATTAGTGGAAAAAGGTGAGTGCTGGCAAGATGGTATTCTACATGGACATGAAATGTTCAGTAACATCTAATGTTACAGAATAGAAACCTTGTGGTTTCAGAGTTAAGTAAAGACAATACACAGTGGTTCAGTCTTAGCTTGTGTAAGGAAATGGGGCCTCAGTTAGAAAGAAAAAAGTAAGTAAATCACTAAGGCACTGAAAAGCAGAGAGTGGGTCCTTTTGTTTAGACACCTGCGGTGCTGGCTGAGGGTGGCGTGGAAGATCAGAGTGTGAGAGCTGGGAGGGGAACCAGAGCTAAATGCCACACCGCGGCTGTGAGATAGGCTTTGAGCCCAGTCAAAGTGCAGCTCATATTAAGAAGTTTTCATACATTGAGAACCTTCAAAGACTACTGCTCACAGTAAAGGAAGAAAAGTTGACTTTGTTCACTGGTTCAGACGTGTCATAAAATAGATTGTCTTCTTCAAGTTCCTTCAACCCCAGGTTGAAACTAAATCAGTTGTAAAAAATTAAAAAACAAACAAACAAACAGAAACCCAAGTTTCTGTCATCTGTAGATACCAAGCCCACGCCTATATTGCCATGTGGCTCAGGAATCTTAAACTGAGAAATTAAATAGCAACTGGTCCTAGACCTTGGAATCTGCTAGAAACCCAGCACATCCATTGCAGAACTCCAGAGGAAAGGCATTTTCACAGCTAAGATGCGTGGGTTTCCTAAAAAACATGGCCTCTGCTCAATATACTCTTGAAGAAAGAATTATAATCCATAGAATGAAATGAATCATTGAAATGAAAAATCATTTGCCCCCCAAAATAAACATTAAGAACACAGATAACAGGAACTTCTGAAGGACATTGTTAAGAGTGCCCTCCAGGACGAGCGGCCATGTGGAGTCCAGCCTCAGTTTCCCCAGTCCATGTTGGCTCTGTGTGCTTTCCTTGCAAAGGAGGGTTGAGCATATGATGACGTCTGATGTACTTCCAAGCCTTTAAAAATGATGGGCAGATACAAAGGATCAGATTAGTAACAGGTAGTTCACCAAACAAAGCACAATGTGGAAGGCCATTCTTGAAGAGCTGTATACTTATTTTCTTTCCTGTAAGTCTGAAAATTGGCTGTTGCTCATAAGTAAAATCCTAAGTGTTCATGTTCACATTTTTCACTGTGAGGACATTTAGTTTGATGTCATCATATTAGACTGACATAGGAATCAGTGTAATGTGGACTGGATAAAGTAAGAGCTGCAAGTCAAAGTGAATTTTTTAAATCATTCGTTAATGCATAGAAAAAAATTCTTTTTTATTTCAGGGTGTTATGGGGGTACAAAGTGAATTTTGCTTCTGGCTGTCTATAGTTTGAACACAAGATGAACAAAAGGGTGTCCTAAATGCTGCAGGGAAGAAAATATTACTGGATTAGAAATAGAAATATCCCACTATGCCATTTGAAAAAAAATGCTTATAGATAGATAATAGTCGTATCTATGCTTAAAAATAAGAGTAATATCAATTAATAAGTAGTAATAGTAATAGTTTATAAATAATTTACAATTGTAATATGATTTTAACAAAGAATAATGCAGTAAGTCCTCATTTAATATCTTTGATAGTTTTTGTTTGTTTTTGAGACCCTTACTTTATCTTCCTGGGTAAAGTGTCCTCGCGTCACAGCTCGCCAACCTCTAACTCTTGGGCTCAAGTAATTCTCTTGCCTCAGCCTCCCAAGGAGTTGGGACTACAGGCACCCACCACAATGCCCAGCTGTTTTGAGAGACAGGGTCTGGCTTTAGCTTTGGCCAGTCTTGAACCTGTGAGCTCAGGCGATCTGCCCAGCTCAGCCTCCCAAAGTGCTGGGATCACAGGTATGAACCATTGCTCCCGACCCTCTTTGAGAGGTTGTTGAAAACTGCCACTTTAAGCAAAATGACATGTATTACAACGAATTTTACACAGACTAATTGACATTTATAAGAGTTAAGTTGCTACAGAAACTCTAACCACAAAACTCTAAATAGACTCAAGCACTTCTAATATTAAATATTTAAATAAACTTGAGCCACACATACATTTAAGAAAGGTTAATACGAACAAGCAAGATAATTTTTTATCCAAATCTGGTGAACCAATGTGTGGTGGTGGTCCTATCAGTGGTGGGTTAAATCAAGAAATAAAAGTTGACAAAGTAAAAATTGTCAAGAGTACCTGCTGCACCATGTAGTTCAAAACCAACATGACGGTGTCATGTACTTTCATAACGTGCCGTTGGCTGGCATGCATTTATGTGACTATCATAGACTTTACACATCTTTATTTTATAGCAATTTTTATTCGTTCTTTATTTTCCAACCCAGTTCTGTGACTCCAAGTGGTGGATGGCCAGTGCCCCTCTCAGCAGCTCAGGGGGCAAAGCAGGGACAAGCCCTGGTTAGGACCCATCCTGGGCAGGTGCTCCCAGGCTCTCTTGGTCACTCACTCCCAGACTGGAGCCACTACATGTGGCAGTGAACATGTGCACAGCTTTGGGATGTGGGGGCAAGCTGGGGTTCCTACAGAAAAGGCACCAGACATGGGAAGAATGTGCAAACTCCACGTAGACAGTGGCCCCACCTGAAACAGAGATTTTTTTTCTAAGCAAAGTTACTATGTATAAGAGAATAATGTTGAACTCCGTGGTGTTATTTGAGGAACTACTGTATATTAAGAAAAAAACAAGTCCCTTTGACACAGCTGGCAATTAGAATTTCTAGATAAACAGACATTACAATAAATATGCAGAACAGGAGACATTGTTTCAGAAAATATTAGTTATTTAAAAGATCTAAAACAGACAAATGAGGCAAAGAATCTATTCAAGAAAATTAAAAGAAGACAGACACAACCAGAAAGACAAAACATATGTCTGACTGGACAAGCCTGATCCAAGAATGCAGAGAACGTTTTCTGTATAGATACCGTGGAAATTAGGTCTAGATAGAGAGGAATAGACCGGGGGGGGAGGAGGGAGGAGTGGGAAGAGAGAAGGAACGGGATTGTGTGTGTGTGTGGAGAGAGGGAGGAAGTGAGGAAATGATGCAAACAGCATTATGTGTTTAAATGAAAATAAAATAGATGAAATAAATACTTTTCCACCACTGTTTATAAATTATCGCAAATGTTTCCAAAAGACAAGGAAACTTTACACATCTATAATAATGACAGACCTTTAACCAGTACCAGTAAATGAATCACTCAAAATGCCTATGGGTAAGGTTTCTCAAAATCTTTGGAGAACAGAATGTTCTTTCATATAGATATTCTTCCAGAGACTAGAAAAAAATAAATACAACTCTGGATGGACCAGCTCATGACATGGGGGAGATTAGTTCTAGAGTACTACATCTAAAATCTCTTGGGCTAGTTATAGTTTAGCATTCACCATTTTCTTTGTTTGTAGAGTGATTAAGTTTGTACACATGCAAATTCTGTATTCTCAATAATGTACAGCAGTCTGTTATAGTAATAAACAACTTGCTGATATGAATAAATATTAATATTTTCACAAGAAAAGTATGACCACTTGCACTAAATTTGATAAATACTTTTATATGTATTCCTATGTATTCCTATATTGTATTTTGCTAAATTGGTAAATGAAATACTGGGATAAATATAAACTCTATAAACTAAAAGTTCTTATTTTTAATGCATAGGTTCAACAAAACTTCTAACATACACAAACGCAGACACAGACTCCATTACGTCTCTGCACATATACGCAATGCACATTTATTACACCTGTTTGTTTTCAGACATTGGAGACGAAGCATTATGATCCTCTTGTGTTCAGTCTGGAGGTGGGCATCTCTTGATGATGATGGAACTTGATACTTCAGGATAAAAATAGCACTACAAGAGCTATTTTAAAAACCTCTGGAAAGACTATTTCATTGTTACCTGGTTCGTTAGTATGGTTTTCTGTCCAACCAATCCTCCTTTAAGGGAGTAAATGGCCCTGAATCTCTTGTTCATGCATAAATGCAAATGGTTTGAGGGGAGCAATTCACAGAATGCACATTTTCACTCTACCACTAACGGGTTTTACCACCTGCATTTGCATCATTACCTTAATCTTCTTATGCTTATATTTATTTAGCAACAGTAGAAAAAATTCCTCATTATACGTACACAGAAACATAACCACTATATCATTGTTTATCATTTTCTATGTCAACTTGTTACCTACTTATACTTTTGTCTAATAAACTTCGGAAGTCTGGTACAGTTTTATTTTCACTTCTCATTAATGAAGTTCCATTTGCAGTTTCAATTTCAAACATCATTACAGGAAAATTTTGCACTAATCATTTGTTAGTGTAGTATTTATTATAAATTTTTCATACATGAATATCCTTAAGACTGATTTATTTCAGGAAATAACTACTCCTCATCTTCATTCACTGCAGGAAGTATGCAAGGCAAAATAAAAATATAATATAGCTCCAAGAGGATTAAAATTTTAATCAAAAAGCTCTATTTAAGATATAATTTAGGAGTTGAAGTAAATGTTGAAATCTCGGATTTTTATAAAACCTAGGAGCGGGATGAAAAATAAGTCAATACTTTTCATTCTTTGCTTTTAAAACTATCGGTATAATTTATAATGGCAAAACTCACTGGTTTTGGTGCACATTTCTGCAAGTTTTGACAAGAACTTTGTAGCCTTGTAACCAATATCAAAAAACTATGAAATCAACTTTGTGGTCAACTCTTACTCCATGTCCAGCCCCAGACAACTGTCTGTCCCTGTGGTTTTGCATCTCTTAAAAATGTCATATAAATATAATTCTGTGTCATATAACTTATTGATATAAGTTATCTCAATGCTTTTACTCAGCATAATTACTTGTGATTCATCCATGTTGCTGCATAGACAATAATTTCCTTTTTTATTAGTATACTATTGCAAGGATGTACCACAATTATTATTAATCCACCAGTTGAAAACATTTGGGCTGTTTCTAGTTTTTAGAAAATATGAACAAGGTTAATGTCCATGTTTGAATTCAGGTGTGGTGAATAAAAACTTTTATTTACCTGAATAATACCAGGAAGTAAGGTTGCTGGGCCAGATAGTACCAATTTGTTTAACTTTGTAGGAATGTGCTGAAACTTTTCCAGAGCAACTGTACTATTTGCATTTCTGACATCTATGTATAAAAAAGCCATTTGCTCTACATGTTTACAGATTGTGAGCACTTGGTACAGTATTTTGTGTGGTGTGGGTGGGGTGGGTGTGGGTGTTTTCAGTCATTCAGTTAGTTTTGTCAGGTATCCAATGATGTTTTAGTTTGGATTTCCCTGACAGCTGATGATATTGTTCATGTCGTCTGGGTGTCCTCTTTGTAAACTGTCTTCAAATCGTCTGCCCATATTCAATGTGTTGCTTACATATTTATTACTGAGTTTCACTAAGGCTTTGTACATTCTAGATGCAAACTCTTTATCCAGTATGTAACTTCCAAGTATTTTCCTCATAATATTCTTGTCTTTTTTTTTTTTCTCTGAGTAGTGTCTAATTTTGGTGAAGTACAGTTCTCTTATTTTTTCTCAAATAGCTGTTTTGGGAATTGAACTGTGGTATTTTTGCTTAACTCATGGTCACAAAGCTTTTCTCATGTTTTCTTATAGAAGATCTTTGGGTTTTCTATTGGGGGGTTATGATCTATTTTGAGTTAATTTTTACATAGAGAAGTAGGAATTGAAGTTAATGTAACTGTACCATGTGTCACACATACTACCTTTACTATGTAGAATTGTCTTTGAATTTTTCCAGGAGTCAATCGATTTTGAGGTCAGACAATTAAGTTTGCAAACTCATTGTAAAAAAAAGTGCTACCTAACTCATTACTGGAGCCTACGTCTCAGTATGGTTGGTTGCGTTTGAGATACTCCCCTTGGGAAGCTATGCACAGAGCTGTCATCATCAAGTAAATTTCCAAAGTGCATTCCAGACCAAGTCAAAGCTTATTTATAGCTCCACCTTGTTCTACTCTTTTCAACTGTGTCTTGCTATAAGTCCTAGGCCTTCAAGTTCACTCACCACTTACTGACTTTCCCAGAGCAATTTCCCACCTACAGTGTTAGGTATGTATAGGTTTACAGATTATCATATAGGTTAGATACAGGCTATCCTGTCTTGGTTGGTGTCAATACATCCTTCGGTGTTCACATAGTGGCAGAAATCGCCTAATGATACCTTTCTTAGAAGACATTGCCATCATTAAGACATGCATGATGGGCAGTGCCTGTGGCTCAAAAGGGTAGGATGCCAGCCCTATATGCCAGAGGTGGTGGGTTCAAACCAGCCCAGGCCAAAAACTGAAAATAAATAAATAAATACATGACTCTATATTGAAATGTTTAGTTTTAAAAATGCCAATAATCTATGATTTAATGATAGATTTGATTAAACACTATTCAAACCCCCAGCCCATTTTTGTGATACTGACAAGCCAATTGTAAAATTCACAGGGAAATACAAAGGACGAAGAATGTCAAATAAGGAATAAAAACAGAGTCCTTCCATTGTCAGCTATGGACACTAAAGGTGCAGCTGTAGTAGTAAAGACAGCCTCGTTTTCATTTGAGGACAGACATTTGGACAGATAGAATGTAACAGAGAGCTCAGAAATAGAGCCAAACATATATGGAGAATTGGCACACGGAGTGGTAAACAGTACTAGAACAAAGATAGCTTTTTAGCAAAAATGCTGCTGTAATTAATGTCCACAGGGGGAAAAAGGTGAAATTGGATTATTACCTCATTCAAAAATGTGTCTAACCTTATCAAAGAGTTAAATGTGAAATGAAAAGCTGTTTGTTTCTAGAATATAATATAGAAAATTATCTCCAATATCTTATGGTGAAAAATGACCTTTGAAAGAAGAGGGAAAGCATGAAACACAAATAGAAGTAATGATAAAATTAACTACAGTATAAATGTGAACCTTTAGAGACTTCACATAAATAAGATACTTGTTACATATATGCAGACAGGGGGCTACTACTAGAGTATGTAAAGAATTCCCGCCAATTAACAAGAAAAAGAGAGGGAACCAGGACTAGAATAAGTCCTCATGTGAAGAATATGAAACGCCAATAAACACATGAAAAAGTTTTTAAGACTATTGATAATCAGACAAATGTGAATTCAAAAGACTATATGTGACCATTATTTATTCTCTAGAATGGCAAAAAATTTAGGGTGATAGTTAACTACTGTCAAGGTTATGGGTACCTACTATGAACTTCATATTCTGCTAATGAGAATGTAAATTGCTTCATCCACCCCACAAAACAGTTTTCACATTATTTAACAAATTTTAAGGCACACTACTGTCTGATATGGCATTTTACCTCTTAAGTATATATGCAAATCTTCTGTATGTATTCCTCAAGATATATGTTTATTAGTAATATTTAAATTGATAAAAATTTAGACATATGTCATCATTAAAATGGATAAATAGAATGATATTGTATACTTGTTCAATGCAAGAGTTTTAGCAAAGAAAATTAAACAATGTATGGTAAAGTATAGCTATGCTTCAGAAACTGAACATTTTTTAAGGAAAAAAGACAAAAATCATATATTACTATGATTTAGACTAGGTGATTTAAAACTAGAGGAAAATAACTCTAGAGGATAAAAATCTGCATAATCTGTTATACCTCTTGATTTTCTGTAATGAAGATAATATCCCTTCACAACTGTAACAAACAGAAATTCAAGTTTATCGAAGGGTGCATTTAACTGATTATGTGACAGAAAACATTTAGCTCTGTTAATCAGTTAGAATCATCGATTGATCAGAGAAGCAAAGTCAGAAGTAACAAACATGATTCATGGTATGTGTCATTCAGTGTTAGTGGCCAAAATAGATAAGGCAAGGCATTTATTTTAAAATTTCAATTATAGAGGAACAAAAATATTTCTTTATTTAAATCTGATGGAAATATTTTAGTTACCGGAAAACAGATATTAATATTACTTTCATTCAAATGATGAGACTATGAATATTATTTGCTCCATAACTAAACTTTAAATATTTGAAGAATAGTATAAAGTATTCCACAAAATTCTAGTATTGTAAGTTATACATACTTTAGGAAAGCATGTTCCTTTAGATGTATGTATGTATATATGTATTTTGGATACAGAGTCTCATTCTGTTGATCTGGGTTGAGTGCTGTGGCATCATAGCTCTCACAACCTCAAACTCTTGGGCTCAAGCAATCCTCTTGCCTCAGCCTTCTGAGTAGCTGGGAGTACAGGTGCCCACCACAATGCCTGACTAGTTTTTCTATTTTTAGTAGATGTGGGGTCTCACTCTTGGTCAAGCTGCTCTCCAACACCTGAGCTCAGGTGATCCACCTGCCTCTGCCTCCCAGAGTGCTCAGATTGCAGGTGTGACTCACCAAGCCAGCCTCTTTACATTAAAAAAGGCAATCCATTTTCAGTTATTATTCCTTTGTTTTAGTGTTCTTTTCTTGATATATTCCTGTTTTACACTGGTACAGTATTTTCCATCTTTGGAGTGAAGTCAACAATAAATAGCCTGTCAGAATTGATTCTGATGTTGTGCAATAAATGGAAAGAACACAGCTGGTTCCTGCTCATCCATGGTTTCATTTCATGGAAACAATACATAATTAGGAGGAAATAGGTGAGAAGTACATGTTTGTTTTTAAAATTAACTATTAACAATCAAGTCCGGTTCAAGAAGCAGGATACACACATTTCCAGTATCTGTTACTTATTTTTAAGAATTTTAAAAATAAGCTTTATTTTCTAATAACTTCTTTTAATATACTAAAGAAGAATAAAAGGTAACATCTTATTGAGCAGTTCATGGTAGATGTCTTAATTCTTCAAGTATCATGTAGAAGTCTAAAGCTAACATTTTCTTTCCCAAAGAACTGTTTTTCTTTTACATTCATATGAACTTAGGAGAAAACTTCCATTTTTTCCTTTTGTTTACTTTTTTCTTTTCTATTTTTAAATTTTTATTTTATTTTTATTTTTTGGACACAGTCTCTCTTTGTTGCCCCAGGCTAACATGCTTTGGCCTTTTAGCTCATAGTAGCCTGAAACTCCTGGGCTCAAGTGATCCTTCTTGCCTCAGCCTCCCGAGTTGCTGGGACTACAGGTGCATGCCACAACACCCTGCTAGTTTTTCTTTTTTTAGTAGAGACGGTCTCTCTCTGTCTTTCTCGGGCTGGTTTTGAACCCCTGAGCTCCATGATCCTCCTACCTCCGCCTCCCAAAGTGCTGAGATTACAGGCATACCTCACCTCTTCTCTTTTCTTTCTTCTTTTCCTCCTTTCTCTCACCAAATAATTTCCTGAAATAATATTAAGCATTTTATCTATGGCTGTGTAAACTTGGACGTATTTTTAGTACATACATATGGGCAGAAATTCATTTAGATTTTAATCATTTTAAAACTTACATATGAAAACATTTAAAAAATATGTCTCTAATATACAAACTAGCTCATTGTAACTTGCCTCCTTCAATTCTCATCTCTCCCTTCCCCCTCGATAAGTGTTTTTTTCTTTATGACAATGTTAAGGACTGTTAAGGCTATCTTGTCAACAGGCTGGAAAAACTATTATAAGCCTGTGTTCTCCAGATAATTATTCTTTCAAAGAATGGTTAACGGCGGAATGATGGTTATGAAAACTATGACTTGATAGATATATTTTGAACTTACGTTGTTCTGCAACACTTGACCTACGCAAGTCTTTTTTTCTACTTTTGTTGCAATTGTCTTAGCCATTTAAAAGAAAATTCTGCTTGTTGAGACAAATTAACAATTCTAACTTGACTTCTGTGATCAGTCTAGTGATATCATGTAGACCTCAGTGTTGTTTCTGATACAGGGACACTGAAAGGTTCTCACGCTTTTGCTCTTAAGCATATCCTATAATAGGATAGAAAATCCCTAAATTCTTTTTGAATGTAAATTCACTGAGGAAGATAATACGAGTTAAGAAAAAAACACAGTGAAACTATTGCCATAGACTATGCAACATTGTGTGCAGGTGTGTCTTTGTGTATTCTCATAGATTATTTTATTTCCCAGCACAATTGACTTCTGCATTGGGCCAAGCTATGTAAAATTGTATTCAAAATAACTTATGAACATTGTGGTTATGAGATAAGGCCTCCTACAGACCGTGACACATCATGCCAAATATGGCGGGGACTGTCATCACTCATGGGATTGGTGATTTTGAAATACCTACTCATTAATTGTTGAAAAAAATCATTATAAGTGAAAAAAATAAGATTAACATGTACAATTCAAAATTATTTTTCTGTTCTTCCCGTCATGAATTTTTTCTTTGTTTGTTTTATTTTTTTTAAGAGTGTCTCATTCTGTCACCCTGGTAGAATGCTGTGGCATCACAGCTCACTGTAACCTCAAACTTTTGGGCTTAAGTGATCCTCCTGCCTCAGCCTCCTGAGTAGCTTGGACTACAGTACTCACTACAATGCTTGGCTACTTTTTCTATTTTTAGTAGAGATAGAGTCTCACTCTTGCTCAGGTTGGTCTCTAACTGCTGAGCTCAGGCAATCTTATGAAATTCTTTAGAATTTTAAAAAGAATATTCTACACGTTCTTGACAGCAATATTCAAAGTATCTAAATACATTCCAGTATAATAGCCCAATAGCAGATTGTCATTTTTCTAAATGCCTATTACAGGTTTGAATATTAATGAATTCTGAAACAGAAAAACTGCACACTTCATCTGCTCTGCTAAGGACTCCAACTGAAGTTCTCAGCTCCTGACAACTATGACAAAGAGGTTGCTCTGAGCTGCTCATATGTTCATATTTAATATGTGAACTTCTTTATCTTTGCCATCAAAATGGCTGTTTTCCTAAAAGGAGTGTCATTATAAGCTACTGAAATGAATAAAACTGTCTCTAGTGCAGTGTTGTTAGGGGGGCTGTTATGTAAAATCTTTATGTTATGTACATGAAGAGAACAAATGAGAACCAAGGCACATGCTTTTCAGAATGTTGTTTTAAAAGGCAGGAATATACAGGCTGGCATGGCTGTAACAGTTCTTATATTTTACTGGATCTATTTTCTCATATTTGCAACTGGCATTGGAAGCAGTGCTATGAGGGGCGGCACCTGCAAACCTAATCCAGGATCAGGTACCTAAACAAAGCTTAGAAGAATCTGTTCTTAAATGTCTTTTGCTACCAGTGATGATAGGATCACTCTTTAATTTATTAAAAGAATAGCCTGTTTAATATCCCTTGCGGCTGCATTTCACATCTCCCTTCACATTGGGACATTTCAATTTGCATAGATTTGAGTGATTGTTAATTTTGAGAGATTAAGCTATCGCTTTCAACTTTCAATTCACATAAATCACTTTTATGGCTAAATGTTGAAAAGGACAAATGTCATAAATTGTTGGAAAAAGGCAGAAGTATCTGATTTCTGTTCTTTTAAGTTGCCTTTTGAAAAGATATCAGCAACGGAGGCAGGCATTGTAAGAACAAAGAAATCACTGTTTTAGTTATTCTAAAACACATACTCTCGTGTGTATAGCAGAAAGACTCTTAAAGTTCATATTAAAACAGAAAAATGTTTATAAGCTATTAGCAGAGGAAATTAGGAGAATAATATTTTAAAGGGAAGATTAAAGGAATAACAATAATGTTAGCTGAGATTAAGCAGATATGAGATGCCAAGAGCTGTGCTAGGTATCTGATATGAATTATTCCTAATATTAATAGGAATCATGCAAGATGAGTAGATTTAGCTCCGTTTTGCAATTAGGAAAATTTAAGCCCAGAAAATTTAAATAATTTAAGAGGTATAGTGAAGTTCATTTCAAACTCCTGTCAACTTTGTCAAAAAACAGTGTTTTTACCATTGCATAATCTCAGAAGATGGCCACTGGGTGAGGTAGCTCACACGTGTAATCCTAGCACTCTGGGCGGTGGAGGTG
>NW_003852449.1:6298345-6322718 GCF_000181295.1 Otolemur garnettii | reverse complement strand
ACTTTAGCCCTGGTGGTGTTGGTGCAGCGGCAGAGGACCCAGCAGACTGGAGGGTTGGCAGGGGGCCCTGCAGGAGGCTCTAGTAGCCAGAGGGGCTGGAAAACTGCTGGGGAGACACCAGCGACTCCAACTCCCAGTCTCCTTCCCCTTGCACTTAGACTGAACGGGAAACCCCATTTCCTGTGTCTAGGTCAATTTTATGTAAGTTTCCTAGACTCAATTCCAAGAATGGACTGTGTCCATTCATTAATACATACATTCACCTTGCCCCAGCAGAAGGGATTGCAGCCATTCATTAACTGATTTCCGGCCCCATGCAGCTAAATGTAACAACTGCCTTCACTAAGTGTAACTTTAGAGGACCCATGTCTGCTAAATGTAACAATAGAGTTTTGGCTAAATAACCCCATGTAACTATACATACCCCGAGCAAAGAGCCCAGGGAGAGACAGAGGGAGCAAGAGAGCTCTTTCCCCTACCTGGGTTCTCTCTGCCAGGAGCTTTGGAGTTTTTGTATTTTTTTCATTTTCCATAAATGAATCCTGTCTTACCACTGATCTGTGGATTAATTCTTTGAGACACTGAGACCAAGAACCCTTGAAGACTTAATTGCGGTACCAAGATGAATCAAATCTTTCCAGGAATACTTTGGGGTTGAGTCACGATCATAAACTCCCAAGGTCAAGCTGGCCTGTGACTTTTTCCCCTAATTTCTAGGGAAATTAGAAGTGGCAGTTAGTGGAGTGAGAAAGAGAAGGTGATGGTTGGTGAGGGCTAGGAAGCTCCCAGAGGGCCCTACGTGAAGTTCCCTAATGGTATCTTGTCTGGGAGCCTAAGTATAGGCTGCTAGTTTGAGTCAACCAAAAAACAACAAAAAAGGTAGCACCCAACTCATCAGCTTATGATTGTTAGTGTTAGGAATCAAATCATGATTTTAAGGGCCGCAAAATGCCAAGATAAGCAGCAAATGGAAATTATGAGTGTGACGTCTCTTACTTACTTTGAGAACACTTGTTGGTGGCACCTTTCCCCTCAGTTTTTGGGCCCAGTCCTATTTCAGAGCAAAGGTGCATATTAGCAACTTCTTTAGCCTTATGATTTTTATTCTCAAATTTCCAACTGTTTTCCCTTTTATCTATTGAAGCATAAAACATGAAAAATACAGCTTGTAATGGTGTAGGAGATGTGCGTAGTGATGAGACTTGGCAAAAAACAGAAGCTCTTTTATTTCTTATTGAATTATTTACCTCATTAAGATTTAGTGTCTGGTGAAATTTCAGAGATGTATAATGTAGTGACTGTGTGTTTTACATGTTAACTTTAATACATTATGGTGAACATATTCTGACCTAATTTGTTAATCAGCTGAGTGGCGTGATTCGCGAGTATGAACCAGTGTTGATCTGCTCACCACCAAGTCAGGCACTCTCTTACAGAACCAATTGCAAAGGGAGCTTGGCCACCAATACCTATTTCTTGTTTTTATATAGTGAATAAGCAGCTGGAAAGTCCATCTGAGGTTATGCTAGTTGGAAACATGACTCCTTTGATTCCTGCATGTCTGGTCACTTTTTTCTGCCGACACCCCGGCTGCCAACTAACCTTCTGTCATTTCTTTATCATCAATTTCACAGCTCAGGCACTTGAAGAGATCGGTGTGGATCAGTCCCCAGTTGTATTTTGCAATAAAACTTTAGAGCTAAAAGCTTATGGAACCCATGAAGGAAAATAAGGAAGCCCAACTCTTGTACACTGCGCAAATGAAAATATTCCCTTTGAAAACCAACCCCAGGCCTTCCACGGATTCTCAGCTCTCACTGGTGTTGGTGAGCCAGTCATCTGGTTGCTTTCGTTGTTTATTGAAGGGCGCCTTGGGGAGTTACAGGCTGCTCCCTTGGTGCCGTTCAATAGATAATGAATTAATGAGCAGAGGGGGAAAGAGATTTGTGCATCAGGAGGGAAGAGAAAGATATTCGTGTGCAGTGCTGAAAAGACTAGAGAAGAAAAATAGGAAACGTTCCTAATTCACGTAAAAAGGATCTTGTTCCCGTATCTTGCCTTTTCCTCACACATTACAAAAATAGGAGAAGAGAGAACAGAATAAAATGTAACAATACTATTAGAAAAGAGACCAGATGGATAAGCATGACTTGGTTTTTTTTTTTTTTTGCAATTTTTGGCCAGGGCTGGGTTTGAACCCACCACCTCTGGCATATGGGGCCAGCGCCCATGACTTGGTTTTTTTAAATGTGTCTTTATACTGAGCAAATGAACTTACATTAAAAGAAAGAACAATATACAAAAGAGTTTTAATTCCATAAATGAGAATTATTCAGTGAAAATAAATAGCTTAGAACCATCTAGTTCTTTATGTGTCCCACAAATAATTTGATGTTGTCATATAGTAAACAGTTGTCAGAGGAAACCAGTATAGAGACTTTATGACATTTAAAAAATCTAAATTTTTATTTTAGTCCAGCTCTGGACTCTTTGTAAGGAATTCCTACTCTTCTGATATGAAGATGTTTCCCCTTAGCCAGCAGGTCTGTTTTCTTCTAAGACTTTTGAAACATCACGACTGCTGGAGAATCTCTCTTCATAAATCTTTCTTGTGGTTTCCTTGGACACAAAGAGACCTACAAAACTGTTATTAAATGAGCATTTTTACTTCATCTTATTATAATTTTATAAATCTTTTCCATATGGAATCTAAAACAAATCAACCTCTAGTAAAAAGTACCATATCACATGTCTAGTGTATTTTGACTATTAGAATACACTTATAAGATAGTATTTCAATTCAGATATCTCTTCTTATGATGTAGAGCGTGAAATTGGAACTCTGGGGCTCCATTTTCCTCTCCAAAAGAGGAAGAATTGTTTCTGTCTATGGAATATTTTGAAATGATGTTAGCAAAAAGAGCAGGTGGATACAGTGTTTTGATCATGCGTGCGCTTCAAAGGTCAATGTGTATTTGCATGAACTTGAATATAATATGTACACATAAACTCATGGATGCACACACGGGGAATGGAAGTAAAAAAATTGTTTTGGAGTCAACTGTGAGGGTGAAAGGGACTCACAGATACCTGTCAATAAGTGGGAAATGCAACAAAAGCAAATTTGTTAAAAAGTTTGAAGTGTGCAGTTAAAATGGAGAGGTCTGCAAAATGTAGATTTTGGATCTACAAGGAAAATCAAGACCATCAGGAGAAAGTAGGACAGCAAGTCGCTGTCTGAAATGTCTGTGTCATTGTTTTTGTTACACTGACATTTATAAGTGCTATAAATTAAAGTTGATTTATAAGAAACTTCTAAACAATAAACTTAAGCACGTATAAATATACATGGTATGATCATCAATGCCATTTTGGTACACATATATTATAGTTGACATTAAGGATCAATACTTCTTTTATAACCAAGGTCTCCCTTCCCACCTTTATTATACTATACTTATAAGAGCCTGTGATTTAAAGAACAGGGACTAAAGTCTGAATATGGGCTATGTCATATGTGTTCATTGTTCATTTTGTGACCTTAGGTCATAGTCTCCATGTTCACTGCTGAACCTAAAATATATGGGTAAAAAGTTCCAATATTAGAATTTTGTTAGCTTTATAAATTTTAATGTAAAATTCTTAAAACACCCCTGGCACAAAATAAGCACGCAATAATGTTAGCAATATTATTTATTATATGGTGTTTTAAAACTTAATTACTATTGTACAAGGCCATATGATTTTAAGTTTGCTGTATTCTCCTACTTGTTTGAAGTGTATAAAGCATTATGGTTTTCTTCTGTCTTCATTTTTTAGAAAAATATTTTAAAAATCTCTAATCTATTTAGTTTTTATTGTGATATTTTAGTCTATTTGCAGATTTTTATTTCATTCCTTATGTAGTATTAATATTTCATTTCCCTTATTTCTAGTAAAAAATCCTTATTAATTATCCTGGTTTCAAACTTAGTTTTTCCTTTTTGTAGTGCTACTGTATTTTTTTATTCTTTGCTTTTAGATTTCTTATTCATTGATGCTTTATGTTTTATTTTATACTATTTATATTCAATATAAATACTTAAAAGAATATAAAGAGAAAAAAACTTAATAACATTTCTTATAGCAACTGACAGAAATCTTGCCTGCAGAGATTTAAAAATAATAGATTTAGGGATGGTTTACTTTAAATACTTGTACTAATCTCTAAACTGTGTTTGGGGCGCCACAGTAAATTTCCTGTTCAAGCAAACAAATGAAGCAAATTAATATTTCCATGGGTCACATAGAAAACATGCTAGTAACTTTGCCATCTTTCCAGAAGTTTTGTAACACCCTCAGCACGGACGGTCCCCTAAATGGCCAGCCAGTTACGTATTGACAACATGTGTCATCAAAGCTCTTCATTAGTCGCTCTGTGCTTTGAAATCTAACTGGTATACAAAGGCCAGAGGTTTTGAGAGAGCTGTGTGCAGCCTCCCTCATTACAGGGTGTATTTAGAATCCACAGAAAGATGGGACAGCTGTGCTTTCCAGATGATTCCCTTAATCACTGGGCTCATGAGAATTCCCCAACTAATGGGAAAAGGCTTTGCACTTCTCTGTGCCTACAGACCCATAACTATGAGAGAAATCTCAAAATCATGGCTAACAGCAGAATCTAGGCTTCTTCTCCTGCTCTGTGGGGAAACAGGAAAATATCCTATTGGTGCATAACCATTTCAATGAGATTTTCTTTCTAGCCTTTGACTGTAATTTTTTCAGAGCTGCACCTTGGCTGAGGGTCTGGCCTTTCGCACACCCCAGGTCAGTTCCTTTTGCCGATTTTACTGTGATCTCTGGTAACCTGCAGGAGAGAGCTGAGGCATGGTCTTACTGATTCAGAATGTGGCCTAATTCAATTTCCTTTTCTAATGAACACAAAATTCTTCCTTCATTTTCATGAGGTGGTAGGACAGAACTTTCAGTTCATATGATTCAGCCTATTTAAAAGGACTTTTTTCCTGCATTTCCAAATACATTACAACCACTGTAAGCTGACCACCCAGGGGACTGTAATAACGTACAGAGGTGGTCAACATAAGGGACGAGGCCACCCGTACTGACACATGCACATGCCAGAGGGCTGGTTTATGAGTGTTAGGTCAACTTAAGGAGGTGGTTGGCTCTGGAGGTCATACTGTACTTTGATTTTTGTATTTTGCTAAGTATTTTCAGAGCTTGGAAGCACCTGGTATAAGTTCAGTTATTTATTTTTTCTCTCTATTGAAATATATGCAAAATAAACAGAAAAAAATTAAGAGTTTAGGATTCTTTGCAGTAAGACTAAAAATTGGAAAACATAGATTAAAAAAAATTTAAATTGTTACACCAAATACTATATATTGAGATGGTAAACAATTGGTGTACCCCATTTCAGATTATTTTTCGTACAAATGAAACATTACTTTAAAGACATTAGTTAATTAATTTAAAACTTCCATATATGGCATAGGCTTCACATGTAATATATGGGACTAATATTCTTATATTGGAAAATTTTCTTGATATCATTCCCCCTGAGTTTTCTGCTGCTTTCATGTTTGTGGGGCCACTTTTTCTATAGATGCTTATATTCTAATTGCTGGGTATTTAAATTCTCTTAAAGAAATATCCAATATTTCTGCTATTATGAAAATGTATTCCATTATTTCTACTAAGCATATAATCAATATTTTTGTTTATAATCTTGTTGAGAGTTATAATGAGGACTATCAGAGGTGATTCTGTACATTATGATTTATTTCAAACTCAAATATGACACATAATTAGCTGTAGTTGATGCTTCCATAGGTATTTGTGGACTGGGGGAAGGCAATCAGCCACCCTACACCATTTGATGTCTACCAAAAAGCTTCTAGTGTAAATATCACAAATGACAGATCTGGCCTGATTTTCTAAAAGAAATTGAGTCTTCCAACTATTTAAATTTCAGAGATTTAAAATCTTGCTAGCCACGTTGGTAACCAGCTGTGACTGTCACATTCCCATGAGCATGATCCCCTCAGTTCCCCTCAGTGAACACTTCCCTGGTGAAGATTTAGGCTATTGGCACCCTCTGTGACAGTCTCGATGAAGGTGACTTCATGCTTCATGATAACCACGTGGCCCCCCATTATGGATTAACAGTGGTGATCCCAGCTTTATTGTTCTTCTTGTCTTTTGCCATCAACGTTCTTCCTGTGAGGCAATCACTTTGATTCCCCAAGGTTTGCCACATCTTGTTGCACCTGTTTAAACAGGTGCACCACTGAACATGCTCTTTACATCAGGGCTGCACTTGTAACAAAGGTGATTTCCTTTGTGATGATACAGGAGGATCCTTTATTTCCCAAGAAGAAGAAATAATGGAGTATGGCTGTAACAATCACAGCATGTGCCCCTGGAATATACGAATTAATTGGTGGTATTAAATTACACTGCCCCGAGACAGTAGAGGGATAGTGAAAGCCAGCTTGAGCGCATGCTCACAAATGTTCCATCAGATACAGGAAGAGGGATAGTGAAAACCAGCTTGAGCGCATGCTCACAAATGTTCCATCGGATACAGGAAGAGGGATAGTGAAAGCCAGTTTGAGCGCATGCTCACAAATGTTCTATCAAATACGGGAAGAGGAAGAGTGAAAGCCAGCTTGAGCGCATGCTCACAAATGTTCCATCAAATACAGGAAGCTAAGGCAAACCTCAGGGGTCATTATGTACACGGCTTGGCCTTGGAGGCCGTTCCTGATAACAAACAGCAGGGGCCAGTGAGGAGTGGCATTCTTTTACCTGCAGGAGGACCAGCCTGCCCATCACTGCCCAAAAATGTAAAGATAAAGGCAGACAGTGAAGAGTTGACCTGATTCTGGTAAAAAGTCTGAGGGATTTAACATTTAAGGAAAGCCTAGAAGGAGAAAAATCTGATATGCATGGAAGAGTAATTTTTATAAAATACTGTAAGTCCTATAAAAAATAAAGCTGGGCATGGTGGCTCACACCTATAATTCTAGCACTTTGGGAGGCCAAGGCAGGTTGGATTGCTTGAGCTCAGGAGTTCAAGACCAACCTCAGCAAGAGTGAGACCGCATGTGTAAAAATACCCAGATGTTGTGGTGGGCGTCTATAGTCCCAGCTACTCGGGAGGCTGAGGCAAGGGAATCACATAAACCCAAGAGTTTGAGGTTGCTGTGAGCTATGATGCCATGGCACTCTACTTAGGTTGACAGAGTAAGACTCTATCTCAAAAAAAAAAAAAAGGTAAAATGCAGAATAATATAAATAGTAGTGACTTTGAGCAGGAAAATGTGGATTTAAATCCATGTGCTTCTGGTATTTAGCTATTTAGTGAGTGGCTATTAGGCAGGCAACATGGTTAATGTTTCTGACTTATACTCTCCTAATCCCTATGATAGTAATTATACCTGCTTAAGAAAAGATTTTGAGATCTTTAGTCAGGTACGTGTCAGGTATTCATATATACATATATTAGGCATATAATAAATAGTATCAACTGTTGCATGACAACATAATGTTGAGCATATAAAGTCTTCACAAAACATCCATTATTATTCTATTAAAATCAAGTGCAAAATCAGCCAAGACTAATCTATAGTATGAGAAATTAGCAGAGCATTTCCTTTTGGGGAACAGAGTAGGAATAATATGTGAAAAGTTATTTGAAAGGAGCTACTAACATTCTGATAATTTTCTGTATCTTAGTCTATGTGGTAGTTATAGAGGATTAAATATCATACTTACTACAACAGTCACCAGTATCATAACTCATCTGAGGAATTACTGAGAACAAGACATTCTCCTGACAAGCCTGGAAATCTCTTGTGACTTGGAAGGCAAGCCACCAGGTAACTCAGTAATCCTGGAGGAGCAAAGTTCAGTGCTGTAGTAGTAAGGCTATTGTTAAATATTAAGCATTTTATGACAGTTCCTTAAAGGATTAGCGGAGAAAAATTGCATGTAGTATTTTGGAGATCATTTCCTTACCACCCTTGAAGATCATTTCCTTAAGTCCATATTCTGTTGGCACCTATGAGATCATTTCCCCGGGCAGGCAGCCCCTGCATGTCTTTGCTTGGTAATCTTTCGGCCTACTATGTATCTTCTGAATAAAAAGACGCTGCGAGAAGTGCTCAGGGCTATCCTGCACCTACAGTTAGCCTCACCTCTTGCAGCGTGTACTGTCAACCTGTGTCTCACATGATCATTTATGGGGTTACAACAGGTAGTAACATATTGCTGTTCCCTTTTTGATCATTTAAGCTGCATTCTTATGAATTTTATACACCATATGTGTGTATTAAAGTTGAATACAAGTTAAATTTCAAAAGCATACCTGCTGTGTCACTCTAAAATGACATCCTGTGGTCACTGTGGTTAGACAGGGCATCTTATTTGAAAAACATAGAAAGATCTCTCTCAGTATAAACTCACAACATGGGTAATACAGATAACAACAGCAATGTGGCACTTTGGAGAACCTTCTAAGTTGAAAAGGTAGAGGTTTGTTTTATAATCTTTGGCCTGTTAGGAAGAGCTGTCATGTGGAATCTGAAGTAGCTCCCCGCCTCCAGGGAAGTGGGGGTAGGGGTGGGGAAGGCTGATGGGGCTGGTGGGGGGAGCTGTAGAAAGGACCTGAGAGCTGCAGCCAGACATCAGCTTCTGATGCTAGCTTACGTCATGCTTTATCAGGAATATTTAGAAACTTGCCATTCATCCAAAAAGTCATGGGGAGTAATGGAAACATTTAAAAATTGACATTACCAGCAATGTAATGGTAATATTACATCACCATTACCAGGGCAGAAATGGGATCAGATTTACAGGCTTCTGTGTTTCGCAGCCTGAATGATTTTGTGATTCACTGAGATAGAAAATGCGAACAGAGAAGGAGAAATGCCTAAGAAATACAAGGCTTAACAAACTAGTAATTCTTGTTTGATGTTTTACTTACGTTGTTTCTGCAATGATGTTCTGATTTTTGTTTCCCTGGCTTGATAGAGCCCATCAGTTCAGATCCGTGCAGGACACATGATGTTGTCTTCATGTTTTATGGAAATGTCCAGGAGTGGAAACGGCCTCTTAGGGAAAGTGAGCAGTTTAAACTAAATACACTAATTTCACAGCCGATGACTTGAATAATCTAAACAGGCTCTGTATGACAGCCTCTTGTTCAGCATTTCAAGGGGATTCTATAACCAAAAATAAATTTTCTGGAGACAAGCTGTCAGTCTTGCAGTTTTGCTTGGCTCTAATGCAGAAGGACTCTGATAACCAGAAACACAGGACTGAAAATGATACATGAAATAAAATGTCCAAAACATATTGAAAAGTGAAAGGGAACTGATGAGATGAGATGTGTGTCCTAGTTACCAATCTGTCTCCTTTCCTAAAAAAACACATCTGTCAGAGGCCTCGTGCTTCTTCCAGTATAGTTATTCTGTCCACCTGAATCCCCGCTCACATGGGCATACCCAATATAAAAATAGTTTTGGTAGTTCTATCTCTGCCCAGGATAATAAAGAAAAGAATAATACTCCCTTGCTTAATTCCTAACTTCCCTGCTGCATCTTGCTCTATGCCTATCATGCACACATGGGGATGAGAGAACTTTATTACAGTGAACAGCAGCAATGAAGAGGGAGTCTACCAGATAGACGCAGTACATCGGGGTGGAAAGAGTGTGGGATTCAATATCAGACATGCCTGGGTTCAGATCTTTGCTGAGGTTCTTTGTGCCTGTGTGGCGATGATCGTATGTCAGCCTTAGTTTCCTCATGTGTAAAATGGAATGATTATTAAATGACTCAGAGTTGGTGGGTTGGGGCCATTAAATACTTATCTTAGATTTAATGGTATTAGAATGAAAATCTCAACAGACATTTATAAAATTACTGGTCTAACACAAAAACTCTGTAAGTCAATGTTAGTAATGCTTTAAGCACTTTATTGTTCCCCAAATGTTAATACCATTACGCATTTGCACTCTGCTTACAACCTTTATATAAAGGGTGACTAAATGAGTGTGTCTTTCTTTAAACATCATATTGGGAAGAATCTCAGAGTTAAAAACTTAAAGACTAAAAAAGAAATTGCTACAGAAAGTATTAGTAGAGCTTATGTTGGATCAGAATCCATCTAGGTCTGAAATATACAATAATTAAAATTATTTTTACTTCAATTTTTTTTTTTTGAGACAGGGCCTTAAGCTATTGCCCTGGGTAGAGTGCTGTGGCACCACAGCCCACAGCAACCTTCAACTCCTGGACTTAAATGATTCTCTTGCCTCAGCCTCCCAAGAAGCTGAGACTATGGGTGCCCACCACAATACCTGACTATTTTTTGGTTATAGTTGTCATTGTTGTTTGGCAGGTCTGGGCTGGATTTGAACCCACCAGTTCTGGTGTATGTGGCTGGCACTTTAGCCACTTGAGCTACAGGCATGAGTCTATTTTTACTTTAATTTTAAGAGAAGTTATGTAGATATAATATATAAGTGAGCCTTGATGTATTACAAGTATTGATTAAGAAGTCAACAATTACCTAAATTATAGAGCATTACATTAAGTATATTCAAGTTTGTTCTACTAAAGACAATTATCATGTAGTCTGTAGTATACATCTTCTGATGGAAAACTGCCTTAAATTTTAGTATATTTATCTGTGTATATGTTCATGTCTGTATGAGGAAAGAGATTATCTTCTTCTCTAAAATATGTATGCATTTCCATTTGAAAATTTCCAAAACTAGAGAAAACACAAGTGATACACCTTAAGTTTGAAGTGTTTCACGCTGCTAGAGTAAATTGGTTTTGAACATTATTATTTTGATACCACCATGATTTGTTTTTCAGTATTGCTGCCCAATAAATAGATACTAAAGAAAGGAAAAAAAAAAAAAGAGGGAATGGAATTAGTGAAAAAGAAAAAGATCACAAAAAGTCTGAAAATTTGATCTAAATAAATCTCTAGGACCAGGTGGAATTTTGCCAAGAGTTTTTGAAAGAACTCAAGGGTAAAATTGTTGGCCATACCCGTTGGAATGAGAACGGCAGTGCCAGGGTACAAAGCCTGAGACCTGGAGGACATTCTGCAGACACACCTGTTGAGATTTGATTCTTAGATGCCCAAGTTGGTGAAGCCTATAAAAAAAGATTTTTATTATGAAAAAGTGAATTTAGTTCTATTAACAGACATACACCCTACTCATTTTTTAAATCTCTGAATGGATTTATATAGAATTTTAAAGAGTCTTTCACATGTGCTTCTTCCAAAGAAAATGAAATATTTCTCTTTATTGGGGGATTACACTTGTCTTCATCATGGCATTCTTCAAAGACAGGAGATTAAAAAGAGTCTACACAATCAGATGTCACTTTCTCTTTTTTTTTCCCCCTTTTTGCAGTTTTTGGCCAGGGCTGGGTTTGAACCTTCCACCTCCGGTATTTGGGGCCGGCACCCTACTCCTTTGACCCACAGGTGCCGCCCAGTATGTCACTTTCAATAGTGAGCTTCTCTGTAAACATGTTGTCTTGAGTCTTGTTTATATTTTTAAATATTATTGGGAAAGTAGAGTAAAGATAATAAAATTCCAGATATAAAATAATTTTAAAAGAATGGAAGGACATACATAGATGACATATTTCAGGTAACTTTCTTAAGTTCTCAATAGTTAAGGTCAATAAGTCATTGTCAAATGGGGTTCCCCAATCCCACACGTACGGACACAGAAAAGTGTATGCTAAGAGAGCTAAGAACTAACTTATTTCACACTGAAATAAGCATTTTTAGTCACATAAAACTACAGCAGGTAACAAATTTAGGAGTATCATTATCCAAAGTGCTGCTGAAGGCTGAAAAGATGGAGTTAAACACAGTGAAATCAGTTCACAACTTAGCCAGTTCTTAACATGACGGCACGGATGCCGCCAAATTCTTAACCTTTATATGTTTCCTGGGCCAGATGAATTATTGATTAGCAACAGAATATCATTAACTTACATATTTATTTAGTCATACAGATATTTTATCTAACAGCTAATTTTGTCGCTTTGTCATAAGAATGGGCAATGGAACTCAATCTTAAAAGTCTGGGGTAATGCTGAGTTTCTAAATACCAGTTGTTTGAGTATGTTAGTCACTGGAGATAGAAAACAAATAAGGGCCAGCCCAGGTTTTGAGGGTCGCGTAGTTACACATTAAACAGAGCAACACCCAGGTGTGGGCCTCACCGGGCCCCTCCCTCCTGGCTTCATCTGTGATACTAAATGTCAGAGGCCCACAGTCGCCTTTTCCTAGTGTTCCTGGACAGCTGAGACTACTCTGAGGTATTAGCATCTGGGTCCACTCTAGGGAAAGTTCTGGGTCTGATGCTGTCTAGAGCAGTGGTTCTCAACCTTCCTCACGCTGCAGCCCTTTGATACAGTTCATGTGGGTCGCACCCCACAGGTTGAGAACTGCTGGTCTAGGGGGTCATCCAATTCTTGATGCCATTGTTTGGTTTCTCTTTAAAGGAAAAACTATGGGTGGGAACAATTACCTTTTGCTGATTTAAACAAGAGAATGTCATAGAAGAGCTATTCGCTCTTATGAGCAGAATCATCTTATGGTCTCAGCGAGGAGCATCTTTCAGGAATAAGAGAATTCTCATCCCCCCACGGGGAAAGTACATACACATTGATTCTGAGGTAAACCTGGAAGAGATAGCCGAGTGAAATGTCGCTGGAGTGGAAAAAGCAGCTTCCTCGAGGGGAACATGGACGGTGTGAAAGGAAGGAGGTGGAGAGAGAAGCTGTTTCATTTCTTTCAGTTTTCTTGAGAAGCTAAATTTTAACAAGTTGGTTTGTTTTCAAAATATCTGCCCAAGTTTGTTCTCCCGTGATTCCTGCAGTTGTTTGATGGTTAGCCTTGTTCCTGAGTTTGCATGTATGGAAGTGATTATTAGTCATAGTGGGAGAGGGTACATTTACATTTCTTCTTGGCTCTGGAGGAAAAATTGTCCGGCTTTATGACAATACAGAAGAGGGTCGAAGGGATCCACGTACGAGAATCATTTCCAAACACACAGTGCTTGCTACTTCTTAAGTGGCAGGGTGACATTTATTTTAATGCTACTTAAGCGTGTCTGTATTCTACCCAGCTGTTTCCATGCATGTATTCATGAGAGAGTCAACATTTTGTGCACAGTGCATGGGAGTTTGAGCCAATCGTGTCCTATTTTTACATAGTTATTAAATATCAGAAATATGTTTTCATTAATCAGCTGACATTTAATTAATGTAAAGTATCCATCTGATTACATCTCAATTAGATGCCTATTCAAAACAGTGACATTTCATGTGTTACTGGACAACCTTACTGCCCACACAGATGGCATGCAATAAAAACATTAGCCAAATATTATACCATGACTGGTTGAGCAAACTGAAGCACATCCATCTTAATAAAGTACATTATAGATCAGGCCTCTGCGGTACAGCCAACAATGAATGACTGCCGCAACAGACTGCTGCTCACTTTAACATATGCTACCAATCAAGCATGTTTTGCATTTGTGTGTGAAACAAGCTTATACAGATGTGTAACATTCCATCCTTGATCCTGAACACATTATATTTAGAATTAAGTAACAAACACAAAAACAGATGAGTTATGGAGTCATAAAGTTAAACATACCCAATGACCAATCGGGATACTCATCAGAAGTATGGTGTTAGCATTGTTCCAAAGGATTATTAATTACCACATGGATATTCAGTATTAGAAACACATCTATTCATATTTTCATTACTAGTAAAATATCTGGACAAAACTATTCCTAAAATAAAGCACAATTCTTAATCACAGCCATAGAATATATTCATTGTTGGTGTGGTTCTTAGAATTTTTACCTAGATTATGCCTATGTTGTAACCTATATTTTACCTATATTATACTATTAAAGACAATATGCTGAAAATTATCAGTTATTTTTCTTTTTTTATTTTTTGAACTCATTAAAACATATTTTTATGATGAGGACACTTAAGTACAAAGAGAGGAATTCAACTTCCCCAAAGTCACACTAAAATAAGTTGCTGGTGCTGGTGGGTTTCAGATATAGGCAGACTGACTCAAAACCCCATAATTTAAGAAATCTGCTGTGCTCTTTTTTCAAATATACTTCCTCAAAGACATGAGAGCAGTGTTGTTCATTGAACTTTGGTGTCACTTTTCAGAGAACTACTTTATGGACTAAACTATAAGGTCATCAAGTAAAAAGGTTATTCTTATTGACTGCTGTAATCTGGATAATGTCTAAATAAGAGTGGACATTCAGTATGCTTACGTGATTGAATAATGGAACAAATGAGCTATTGATGGCTGAGTAGAAGACACATATGCTATAAAATCCTGGGAAACACGGACTTTCTGAGACATCCTTGTTGACCATAGTTTTATACAAATGTGTTCATTTTCTGGGTTGAGGCATTAGAATTGCACATATATAAATTAATATACCTATACATACATAGTGCCCCCAAATGTATACACATTTTAAGAAAGAAAAAAGTTGTATTAAAATTGTTATAATATATATAGATAACAAAAGATGTCTGCAAGTCACAGTTGAGCACCTCTTGCGATTGGAGAAATCAAACATGACTTGATTGTTACATTCTTAACACAGATGTTTCCTTCCTTAGAATGCGTACACATTTTTACCCCCTCTGTATTTGTACATGAATATAATACAGTGTAGATGTCATATAGATATGAATATATTTTATGTATTACTGTAGTGATTAGAAGCAAATAGACTTATATTGTTCACCAGTTGCAATAGATTTCTCTTACTCCTTCCTCCTCAGTGAAAGGAAACACTGCTTAGAATGTGATTTTAGAAGCTGATTGCACCTTAGCCAAGGCAGCGATTGCTGAATCGTCACCTTCCCTGCCGCAGGAATCTCCCTCGGCCACTCGCTGGTGTGACAGCTTTTGTTTCTCACTTTGCCTCTAAGGATTTAGCGCTACATATCTTTTATTCTGCATAACAAGAGTGAATTGGTCACTATTCACATGATCAATGTCTTGACAATGAAAAATTACAGGATGCGGTGGGAGATCATATACTAATTAGCACCCCATGCATTATTCTTAGATACTCAAATAAAATTCCCATAAACCTTAAGATTGATTTCCATTTTATTCCCACATATCTTTAATTAGTTTAGATATAAGGCATGTTGTGTCAGTATTTTCCAAACAGTGGCTTGTGTCGTCCACAGGAACATGTTACTCACTGTAGAATTTCTCTAAAATACAATTTGAGAAAATTATGATTTTCCTAATTCTTCATTCATCCCTTAGTGAATTGTCAAGTCCAATGCTTCCTTCATAAGCCAAAGCATTTCTTTGCTAAGTATTAGTCGATCTGATCTCATTTTCCTCCAATTCTCCCTTCTTATCCATTTTTCATATCACCTGTACATTTGATGTGGCTTATTAATGTCTCATTAAGTACCTATCTCCCCAAACACTCATTATCATCATTGCTTTCAAGTTACTCCTCGCAGCAAGGAATAGACGTCGGAGTTGGTTTTCCTTCCCCACCGCTCTTCTTCATGACTAGCTGTTACCTTTGTTCATTCTGGCTGAGATGTTCCTTCCTATTCAGGATTTGTCTCTGAAACAAAATGACTGGTTTAATGAGCCTCAGCGTCACTTGTGATTTGGAGGTTTGCAGGGGGTGAAGTAAGATTAGAGCAGTATTCAAAAAACAAACAACATAAAGTTTCAAACATATTTCTGAAACAAAGACACAGAGCGACCTTCAAGACAAACACTGTGTTCAGAAACAGAAGAGTTTTGTACATGACACTGTTGAAAAGGTGAATAGCAAAATAGGTAGTGACATCAGTCAGCACATTGGAAGTCTAAGTCACATGGGAATGAGGGCAAGGTATGAATCTGATCCAGCAGCTTGAATTATTCACCAAACAGCGATACATCATTGGATATATTTTTATATAGTACCCACACACTGGGTTTTGGAGGGGTGGATCAGCACAGCTACTTAAACACACTTTGGAATGAGCGAAGTTCACTAAGACTTTTCCTTATAAGACTCTTCTGTGTGTGCTCCATTAGAGCCTGTAGCATATTTAAAAATCTTTTAAGAGTAAAACATGATGCCTCCTTGAGCTTAATATTGAACTGACATTGATGATATCAAAAACAAAGAATCACTCATATGGAATACCATGGTCCTTTCTTTATCTTTCATCTTAAGAACCAAGGCAGAATCATCACAAGAGGGGATCATGAAATCTGGGTTCAGAAGACATTAGTGAAATACCCTGGGTGTGCTTGCAGGGATTAAAATGGGTAACACCATACAGGGACCCCGGAAGGGGCCGAGGTGGCATGGCTGAGTGCTGGAATGGGACCCTCAGAAAAGGTCTGATGGCTGTCTAGGCCCACCAGGAAAGGCCTTTTGGAATTGATAAGCCTGGTTTAGGTTGAAAAAAAGTTTTTTTGTTCTATTTGGCATTTTAGGGGAAAAAATGATTGCAGGAATCATAATTTCCCTAGAGGTGAGTAGAAATTTATGGTTGGACTTTTTGGGTAGACTTGATCATGATGAGAGGGTCAGCACGATTGTCCTGTTGGGAAGGGATTTATCACATGAGGATGGGGATCCCAATCTCAGTGGCATCTTCCATCTCGAGTTCAGTCTAAACAAAGCAAATACTGGAAACAATAACTTCTAGAGAGACTTGAAAAGAGCTAAACCAAGAAACATGTCCAAGAATAAAGAATACTATCAAATTCCCATTGGTATTTAAATAACATATTCTTAAATAAATTTTTAAGCACATTTGTTGGCATTTAGAAATGCCAAATAAAATATTAATCTTATGTCATTTTCTCAATAGAACTAGAGAGTTCATTACACATTATTGGAATTTTACAAATGATTGGATAAAATTATTTGCAATGAATACTAAATTGTGACAGTTTTGATTTTTTTCTTTACAACACTTAGGCATTTCATTTAAACCATTACTTGGCTAGGTCCACCAATACATGTTCTCTCTCTCTTTCTTTCTCTCTCTGTCTCTCTCTCTCTCTCTTCAGAGAGCATATTTATGAAATGGTAGGACTGGTTTAATGAGCCTCAGCATCACTTGTGATTTGGAGGTTTGCAGGGGGTAAAGTAAGATTAGAACAGTATTCAAAATGTATATGTATTTGCTGTAACAAAAACGACTGGTTAAATGAGCCTCAGCATGACTTGTGATTTGGAATATGTATATGGTCCAAATATACATATATATACTATATATATATATATATATTCACCCATGTATCAAAAGCATTTGTAACCCCTTGTATCAATTGAAGTAGTTATAAAAAAAAAAGAAGTTATGTCAGAATTATCTTCAATGAAATGCATGATGTATCAGTCAGGATTCTTGGATTTAAGTGACAGAAGTGGACTCTAGTTAAGCAGACAAACAATTTCTTGCAAAGTTTCCAGGAAGCTCACGGAAGTCTGGAGAATCAGACTGAGAAAATGGAGCAGGATCTAGACGTGCCAAGCAGGAGGCATCATGGCTAAGGCTCTGCTGTCCAGGGGCTGCTCTAGTGCTGCTGTCCCCACTTCTCCTCCCAGGGCACCTGTCACCACGTGCCGCTGCAAAGGACTCTAAGTGTCCGCACATCTGCTGTTTTAGTTCATTTGTTGTGGACTTCAGGGTTCAGTTAATCATACTCTTCAGTTCACGGCACGTTATTATCACCAGTCCACTGAAGGCTGGTCTTTTAACTTCATTACAATTTACTATTGTTTTTCTCCATCTGTTCCAACCCTCAGTCTCATTCTCGTGCCCACCTTACCGAGCCTTTCTAGAGTAATTAATATGGGCACATTTCCAATCCATCTTTCACATGTTTATTTAAATATATGCACACACATGAAAATATAAGTTATTTACATAAATAGTAAAACAAATTGAAACTAAAAATTATCTGTCACCATGTACACATATATGAACAAACATATTATTATTGTACAATGATCTACTTGAATGGAAAATTTTTTACTGAATAAAATATTTTTATATAAGGTAATACATCATTAGTTATCGATTGCCAAATTATACTAATGATTGTTGTTCCTTCTGAGATGTGTTTTACATCTAGATTCATGAATACATTTCTTCCTCTATCATGAATCTATGAAATATTTCTTCAATTTTTCTTTGGTAAATGATTCATTTTTATTTTAAATTTACAAATTTCAAAGTCATTGGTTTCTCCATATAAATAAATTAAAACTTGGTGTAATAAATGATGGCTAAAAAAATACACACACACACACACAGGGTGGCTGTAAACTTTGTGTGCAATTTAAAATAGTAACTGCTTTCAATTGGACACGAGCTTTATGGACACCCTGTATATTCTGTTGTCGTTTGAGGCAGAATATAGTTCTGTCAGTAGAGTGCAGTGGTGGCATCATCACAACTCACTGCAGCCTCAAACTCCTGATCCTCCCACCACCACTTACCAAGTAGCCAGGACCATTGATACAACCACCGTAACAGGCCAACTTTGCTATTTTTTTAGAGATGGTGGAGTGTCTCACTCCTGTTCAGCTGTCCTTGAATTCTTGGTCTCAAGCAGTTTCCTGGCCTCAGCCTTCTAGAGTGCTAAGATTACAGGCTTGAGACACTGCACCAGCTCAAAATAAATAGATCTTAAACAAGAGAATTGAAAGTTACTTCTGTGTTTCAACATTTGACTTGAAAACAATCTTAATCAAATTAAAACATTTTAGTTGAAGAAAAACAGTGTTTTGGTTATAAATCTATTTAAGATAGAAATAAACTCCAGAAATACGTCAAATGTTACAAATATTACAATTTCATGTAAGTTAATATTTATACAAATAGCTAAAACATTTCTATGAAAAGTATTAGTGTTTCGATAGCAAATTTAATTGCATGATATTAATCGTATTCTTTGTGAGATTAAGTTATTTAGATTTACGAACAACCTGCCATTTATTTTAGAAATTGGTGATATTATATTTCATATATCTGACTTCAAATCACTTAATTTTTCTGAGGATAGAGATTAAGGGACTTAATATTTGAATTGCAAGTTAGTACCTATTCTACCATTTAATCTTAGTATAGCAGTTTTATCTTCATAATATTACAAAGTGATTTTATTACTTTTAATATTCCCTAACCCTTGGGGTAATCTTTATTTCTGAATGCCTCAACTAAATGAAGTTCACTAACACAGACGCCATAATAGTTCATCATAGCGCCTATTTTTTCTTTAAATATTTCAAAGGAATTATTGATATTGTAACAAATTCTTTATTTTTTAATCATGGCTAGGTGACTCTGCTAAGCTCCCTGAGTCCAAAGACTACCTATCTGATCTCTTTTGTTCTTCTTGAGTTTTTGAAGTATGAACAATATATTTTTTAATGTTTAGAAACTATCTCAGTCATGCTTGTCCCCTTTTAAATTCATTCCAAACTTCCTCATAAAAGAAAAAAGAGGCAGGGGCTGTGGGTCTGAGTTGGGCATGGGATATGGGGAGATGCTCCCCAAGGGTCTAAAAAATTGCTAAGAGTAGATCTAAATGTCCTCACTACACACAGAAAGATAAGTCTGTAAGCTGATGGATATGCTAAGTAGCTTCATTTAATCATTTCATATATATTAAGATATTGCATTGCATGTCAGAAACATATACATTTTATTTGTCATTTATATTTTCATAAAGGTAAAAATATTTATAAAATAAAATGTAAAAGAATACTGGAAAGTACACTGTTGCTTTAATAGGTTAAGTGGGCAAAAGAACTTAGCCTCTCTGAAGGTAACGACAAACACAGGTGCGTGCCTGGAGGTCTATTTTAATGACATCCAATGTGGTCAATCACATAAATAATTGGCTAGAGAGGAATCACATGGTTCTTGACTGATCATTTTCTTTCTTTCTTTTAGAGACAGAGTCTCACTTTACGGCCCTTGGTAGAGTGCTGTGGCATCACAGCTCACAGCAACCTCCAGCTCCTGGGCTAAGGCAATTCTCTTGCCTCAGCCTCCTGAGTAGCAGGGACTACAGGTGCCTGCCACAATGCCCGGCTATTGACTGAGCATTTTCAAAATTATTCTTTTGAAATGTGAAGATAGAATAAACATTGGGGGAACAAATTTCCAATTATTTTTTTAATCTATCAATGCTGGCTCCACTAAAAGGCACCAGAGTAGACACAGAAGACTTTTTCTTTTTTGAGACAGAGTCTTAAGCTATTTCCCTGGGTAGAGTGCTGAGGCATCACAGCTCACAGCTCACAGCAACCTCAAACTCTTGGGCTTATGTGATTCTCTTGCCTCAGCCTCCCAAGTAGCTGGGACTACTGGCGCCTGCCTCAACACCCAGCTATTTTTTGGTTGTTGTTGCAGTTCTCATTGTTGTTTAGCTGGCCCGGGCCAGGTTCAAACCCACCAGCCTGGGTATATGTGGCCAGTGTCCTAACCACTGAACAATGGGCACTGCCAATGCAAAAGACTTTCAAAGAACTAGAATATACTCTGCACATAAAAAGGTATAAATGTGGTTATAAGACGTATCTTTAAGATCTATCTAATTACCTGCATTCTCTTGTCTTTATGGCTTCTTTGGTCCTTACAATATTTTCTTCTAATTACTTATGTTGGAGTTACTGTTTGAAAAGTTTCTTTTCTGAAATTCATACCCAGGATACACCCTGAAAAGATTTTAGATATTAACTTGTGTATTCATTTTGGATATTTTCTTTTATATTCATTGATATTATGAAAACCTGCTGAAAATGAAAACCTATCCTTTTCATTTTTCTTAGTAAACATTAGTTATACATGTTATTTTTCTTTAATAACTAAAAAACACAAATGCACTGTCATTGCTCATTCAGGATTATAATTTTATATAATTTATATTAGTATCAATATATACACACAACTTTTAATTTAAAATTTTAAACATATCATATAAAACATATCATGACTTACATTATTTTATTAAAACAGTCTTTTCTTCTTTCTCCTTTCTCTCTCCCTTCCCTCTACTCTATAAAGATTTTTATAAATCTAGTGGGTTTGGAGTTACCATGTTTGCCAAAACTGGGTTCATAATATGTGTTGTTCTGCATCTTTTTTTTTTTTTTCTTGCTCAAAAGACGTCACAGACACCCTTGTGTATAACCTTAGGTAACTCATTCATGAAGTCTCCTACTGACTTTTTTTTTTTTGACAGAATCTCACTGTGTCACCCTCAGTAGAGTGCTGCAGTGTCACACTCACAGCAACCTCAAACACTTGGGCTTAAGCAATTCTCTTGCCTCAGCCTCCCTAGTAGCTGGGACTACAACACCCACTGCAATGCCCGACTATTTTTTGGTTATAAATGTCTTTGTTGTTTGGTGGCCAGGGCTGGGTTCGAGCCTGCCAGCTCTGGTGTATGTGCCTGGTGCCCTGTCCGCTGAGCTATAGGCACTGACCCTCCTACTGACTTTTGAAGATTGTTTCATTAATGTTGAGGTTATTTTTATATATCATGTGAGAGATAGATTCAACTTTTGTTTCCTGATGAGTAGCCAATTATGCCAATAATATTTATTAAACATTGTCATATATTAAATATATTTGACACTGGCCTTTGCTACATATTTTGAAATTCTTCTCCTAACCATTAAAATCTATTTTAATTAAAATGGGCTTATAATATATTGCTCTTATGTTCTTCATTATTTATATATTTGAGGGAGAATTTCTGCATTTATTCTTTCACAGTAATGTAATCTTACTCCATACAAATCAGAGTAAAAACACACTGTTGGATTTCAAATTATAATTTATTTATTGTATAAATTGATATCATGGAAACTGGAAATGTTATAATAAATAGTCCTCCTACTGAAGAAAGTGGTATATCTATCATCTCTTTATTTGGTATTCAGTCATATTTTTTCTTTTTTTTTCTTTTCATTTATTAAATAATAGCTGTGTACATTAGTATAATCTTGGGGTACAGTGTGGTGTTTTCATATACAATTTGAAATATTTTCATCAAACTGGTTAACATAGCCTTTATGTCATTTTCTTAGTTATTGTGTTCTACTTTTAGAAAGAGTCACTTGTACCCTTGTGAGATAAACCATAGAGGCGATCCCTCCAATCACCCTCCCTCCACCCATCCACCCCCATCCCCTCCCCATATTCTTAGGCTATAATTAGGTTATAGCTTTCATATGAAAAGTTATAAATTAGTTTCATAATAGGGTTGTGTACACTGGATAGTTTTTCTTCCATTCTTGAGATACTTTGCTAAGAAGAACATTTTCCAGCTCTATCCATGTAAACATGGGAGAAGATATTTGCAGGTTATGTCTTTGACAAAGGTTTAATAACCAGAATTCATAGAGAATTTGGTCATTTTTTAATTATTTCCTAAGTATTTCATATCCACTTCTTACTATTAATTTTTTACTTTATATTTTGGGATTCTTATTAATTCTAGAGAAAAAACAGTTTTGATAAAGTTAGGATAGTCTCTCAATTTTTAGCTGTGCTTTATTGCTTCTTATTTGATACATTCATTGATAACAGCATAGAAATGGATTTTATGTCTTATTAACTATAACAGTTTTTAATTTCTAAATGGATTTCCACTGGCTCACATTTGTTTTGGAGCCTACTTGTTTTATTTTGTCCTTTTTTCTTTTAGCTGCTGTATGTTATTTTACTCTTTCCCTTCTCTCCTCATTTTATTTGGTCTGATCCACTTGGCAGCCATTATACTTTTTTGTGATATTAGAGGTGGAAATTCTATATAATTTTCTTTTCCTTATTGTGTTTACATTTTCCTTGTTAGCATTTTTAAAAATGCTGTTTCTCTATTGTTAAATGTCAAAAAGATACCAATTATTTCCTCATCAAGGAGCTCCACTTTCCTCTGTTTTCTGGGTCTAACTCAAACACCAACTACACGTACTGTTACGTTTTCAATAGTTTTGCTTCTTCACTTTTTTTTTCCTTTAACTTATCCTTTCCCACTCCTACTGCTCTTTCATGAGAAAAGTGAACCATCACCTCCTTGGCCAAACACTCACAGGCTCAGCTGGGCTGAGAAGTCTGTGTTTCTTTGTCCTGACTGGAGTTTCCCCTGCCGTATTTCTTTACCAGCCCGTACCACTTACATGGGAAGTTCTAAGTTAGATGTTCTCTCTCCCTCTCATCCCCTCAACCTTGAAGTCACTCCTCTGTCTCATTACCCGTCTTTCTTGAGAATTCTCTCATTGACAGCTCATTGTTTGTGTGAATACTGTTGTTATTCACATGTGGCTTTGTTTCCCTCCATTAATCTTTTCTGTTTCAGAGCTGCCTTTATGTTTGTCTTCTCTCTCTTCAGTAGATTGGCTTCCCCCCCAGATGGTTCCTTTTCTCCATCACTTTCTTGTGACCCCAGTCTGGTTGATGACTCTGAACAAAGGGACTCATTCCTTCACGATGCCCCCACTCCTCTAGCTCTCTCCTCCCCCAGGAACAGGAAGAGTCTCGCCCATCTCCTAGTGGTGCCTTGGATGCTTGGTGGCCAGTAAGACCAGACCCATTCACTTCAGGATAATGGTCACAGAGGACAGACTCTCTCCAGAATCCCAGCTGTTCTAATCTTTAACAAAGATCTCATTAATAATGGTGTGATGTCTAGACAACAATCTGCTATCCAGACAGAAGAAAATGCTGCAGTAACTTTTCCTACCGGGAACCCCACAGTGTCCTAGGCCTGATTATCAGCCCATGGTCAGAGTCTGGGGAGAGTCTTGGCTTTGGAGAAGAATACAGATTGGGGGAGGTGTAGTGAGAAATCAAAATCACCTACAGTCTCAAAAAATCTCAACTATGTTTCCACTGAGGTAGGAAAAGCAACATGTTATAATCAGGAAAATATTTAAAGAATAGTATAATTTTATTTAAAGTCTAGCCATGTTTCTTTTACCTATTAAGAGGCTGGATAATTAGCTTGGGTTATTGGAAATCATGCAAATGACACGTACGCACAGACCTTATTCACGTTAATAATCATTTATACATACCCTACATCTTATTTTGGTTTATGACTTACCAGGTCCCTTGTAGCCACTGGCCCAGTGCACTGGAATATAGAAAACAAACACACAAACACAAGCAAAAAACCCTTACACTTGTGCTTGAAATTATTGCATTATAAACACAGTTGTATGCTTCTCTAGAAGTGAATCTTTCTTTTTTTTTTTTTTTTTGAGACA
>NW_003852449.1:6295385-6298263 GCF_000181295.1 Otolemur garnettii | reverse complement strand
CAAGCAAGTCTCCTGCCTTAGCCTCCCAAGTCGCTGGGACCACAGGCACCCGCCACAATGCCCGGCTTTTTATTTTTATTTTTTTGGTTGCAGCCGCCAATGTTGTTTTGGTGGCCCGGGCTGAATTCGAACTCACCACCTTAGGTGTATGTGGCTGGTGCCTTAGCCACTTGAGCCACAGCTGCCAAGCCGCAAATCTTTCTATACTAATTCTTTAGGTTGTTTTCTGCTGTAAGGTATCAGCATTTTTACAGAGCATCTACATCAAAATTCATGTGCAGCTAGCCTGCCCAGTGAAGCATTGTATTCTTTACTTTATATTCAAGATAGCTGAATGGTTCTACTTAGTCTGAGTGGCACTCTGCCACACATATATCACCATGTGAGGAGGATGGGGAGGAATCACTGAAGCTAACCGTACATTACATGCATGGCGCACTCACCAGATGTCTCTTCCTGCTTTGTTATGGCTTTGTAAGCTACACTGACATTGTCATTAAGTTCAGAAATTTGATTCTGCTCACTATGCTATCCCTAAAATAGATGCCTCTGAGAACTGTTGCGTTAACAAATAGAATTTGCACACAAAAAGGAGTCCTAGGGCTAACGCTTGTCAATAGTTATGTTATTTGACTTATTCATAATAAATAACACAAGAGTCATTCGAAAGTAAAAACAAAAACATAGCAAGCAAGAGTGTGAAGGATTCTAATATCTACAACTGGGTTTTCTCTTCTACAGCGATCTAATATGAAAGGATTGTCCCCTACCTCTCTTTTACTCACTTTCTGAGGCACTTGTTTTTTTATGACGCTTATTAACATATATGGCTGAGACCATAAAATGCCGCAAATTGGATGAGACTGACGCATTCTCCTCATTAAAGTTTATGTAGCTTAGTTATGTGGCTGAATTTGGCTTTGTAGGATAAAGCTAGAAATTCTGGTCTCAATTTTGCCGTTGATGACTTTCATTCTCGTAGACCTGACATCTGAGCCTGCGTCCATGAGTCTGTGGCTGCACACGGGGTCAGGAGGCTGCTGTGCTTACTGACTCACGTTTCCATCAAACCATCAACACCATGGCCATTTTACCTACTGACAAAAACTTACATAAGATTAAAATCTTATTGCCTTTATAAATAACCATTGTCTAGAAGGATGGGCTTTAGGATAATATAGGGATTGAATGTATTTATTATTTGTTTCTGTATCTCTAAATAAATTCAGCTTTGAACTAACTTTATTCTGTTAAAATGTGAATTAAAACGTGTTATTTAAAAACACTTCACTGTCATTGAGTTTCCTACTAATATCTTGCTTCTTTAATCTTGCCCTCCTATTCACATTTTCAGAGGTGAAGGTCCCGGAGGCTTGTGCTTTATTCCTGGCCATCAGCACTTTTTATTCCTTCCCTTAACATATACAAGTATTGGCATTGTGAGGGTATTTGAGTGACAATTTTTCCTTAGTAAGCAGATTTCCTATAGGGATTGGATAAAACTACACACACACATCTTTCCCCCCTATTCATTGTGCTGTGGTAAATTACTAATTCTAATGTTTTTGGAGAATATTTTTCTATGTTTATGAGATTAATCTTAACCTTATCTATTTCTTTTCTGCATTATCTTGCTATAGTTTACTTTTCCTGCTCATTTTTGCCCCCCCCTTTTTTTTTTTTACAAATGTTTAAATGTTTTAAAAGTAGATTCCACGAAGCATTTACTGCTCATTCCATCTCAAGTATCTTTTTGAGAAAACTGAAATGGAAAATCTCTTATCCTCCATCTGAATTTACTGTTGAAGTTTTTCAACTTTGCTCATTGTTATCAAATAATAGTATTATGAAAAAAGATATTCTTCAGATTTAAGCTAGGATAAGAATTCCCAATTCTCTATAGATGAGTAAATCGATATTATACACCTATTATAAGGTACAATTCATTTTAAAATTTACTGTTATTTGATACTTAAGGCTCTTTGTTTTCTCCTTTATTTTAATAATAAAGCTGTAGTTGTACATGTGAAATAAATTGTCACATGGAATCAATCATGAAGCCAGTTTTACTTTTGTGCCTGACTTTGCTCTTACATTTATTTGGGGCAAACAGTTCTTTTCTTGTCCCAGGTCTGTAACTTGATAGTCACTTTTTAGTAATAAAAAGTTACACTTCATTTCAAATCAGAAATCAAAATGTCTACTCACATGTATTAATCAAAAGTTCTCTCTTGGTTTGGAAACCTCTCTCAAGTCCCAGTAAGGGATCGTCAGACAGCCTGAGACTGTAGCTGGCAGCAGGACATTGTTGATTGTCACCTTTTTCTTACCCCGTGTTTCTACTGTGACTTCCTGGAGATGAAGCATGTGGGTGGGGAGAATGGGAGTGGGATGGCTCCGTCCTGATGGAGGTGTCAGAGTAATCCCGTATCAGTCCCTTCTGAACTCTTCTTGCTCATTCTTGCCCTTTAGAAATTACAGATGTTTAAGTGTGTTAAAAATAGATTTAATAATTGAATTTGCTCCACATCGTAAAAACCATAAAATGTGTCACAAAAATGATGGGATTATTACAAATATCAACGTATCTATGTCTTAGTGTGTTTTAAATGTTCCTCTGATTTTGATTGAAAACTTGCTTTTAAGTCACAATAGCAATTTTGAATTACTTATCCCACATTAAAAACAAGTATGATACACACACACACACACACACACACACACATACACACATACACATATGTATATTTTTTTTATTGTTGGGGATTCATTGAGGGTACAAGAAACCAGGTTACACTGATTGCATTTGTTAGGTAAAGTCCTTCTTACAGTCCTGTCTTGCTCCCAGAGGTGTGGCACACACTGAGACCTCACCCCC
>NW_003852449.1:6240502-6295004 GCF_000181295.1 Otolemur garnettii | reverse complement strand
ATTGAGCTACAGTAAACAGTCTAGTGCAAGTATCCTTATGATAAAAGTATTTTTTTTCCTTCTGGGTAGATGCCCAGTAATGGGATTGCAGGTTCAAATGGGAGGTCTAGCTTGAGTTCTTTGAAGATTCTCCATACTTCCTTCCAAAAAGGTTGTATTAGTTTGCAGTCCCACCAGGAGTGTAAAAGTGTTCCCTTCTCTCCAATATTTTAACAATGAAATAATTTTACAGAAGATCAAAATGAACAGACCTTTAAGGAATATGAGCATTAGCCCATGAATTGCAACAGCGGATGGAGTCTTATCCTATACTATTATAGGATGATGTCTCATGAAGTATACTCTGTTCTGGGCCAGTATAATAACCAATAAATCAAACTCTATTGGCTGTGCTATCATAGGGGAAATTCACAAAATAAAAATAAATCAACCGAAGACTGGGGAATTGTTTCTAAAATGACCAATGGATAAACCAACTTGTTTTTTTCAAATTTCCTTCTACAGATTGGTGAGACATTGCACCAAGAAAACCTCATAAACTTTAATTGGGCAGTGCTTGTGGCTCAGTGGGCAGGGTACTGGCCCCATATACTGACGGTAGTGGGTTCAAACCCAGCTCCGGTCAAACTGCAACAAAAAAAATAGCTGAGCATTGTGGCAGGTACCTGTATTCCCAGCTACTCAGCAGGCTGAGGCAAGAGAATTGCCTAAGCCCAGGAGTTGGAGGTTGCTGTGAGCTGTGTGACACACCATGGCACTCTGCTGAGGACAATAAAGTGAGACTCTGTCTCTACAAAAAAAAAAAAATAAAACTTCATTTAATAGGTTCTGGGTTACTTCTCTATCTAATTTTGCTATTTAAAAAAGGTGAGAATTGTATAAGCAATATCTATGTCTTAAAAATGTAGATATAATATTATGTTAAACAAAATTATATATAATTGATTTCTGATTAATTATTGCAGGTGCATTTTTAAACTATTGTATTTTTTATCATACAGCTAAGTTATAAGTAGATCAATAATTGGTTTTATCAATTTTATTGTCAAATAGTCCCCTTCCTTAGAAATCAAAATTAAATTTGACTTTATCAGTTCAAGTTCCAGAGATTGTTAAGGAATAAAAACTGACCTAAACAGATGACTATATTCTGTTTGAGATTTCTGCTTTGCTTGATTTTGTGATGGTAAAAGACCATCTGCTTACTGTGGTGACATAACCCTGCCAGTCGCCTTTATAGCATTTTCAAAATAATATATTGAAAATGGGAATATCTTTCTCAAACTATGAAATGATGAACATATCAAATAAATGGACATTTGAGAAGTGGATTTTGTCCCAGATTCTAAAGTTTTGACAGACAGGAAAAGTGTCCAAAGAACCCAAAGAGGGAAAAAAACCTAGATAGTTTGAGGAGCAGTGTGTGCTGGTGCCTGTGGGGTGGTGGTGGAGGGAATTAAGGGGTGAGCATGTCGGGGAGAGAAGAGAAGGAGAATGAGATGAGTTTAGAGATGTCACTGGGTGAGGGTGGTGAACACATGGAATGTGGATTCCCTTTATTTGTAAAATGGATCTAATTATATTACCCGTTGCACAGATTCTCATGAAGACTAAATGTGGTAATACCCTTTATCTTAAAGACCTTACCACAATTCCTGGCAAATAACTGGCTGTTACTAACATTGTTGATTAAATGCTGGCATTAAACAATAACACTATATAATATAGTGCTACTATTATTTTTGACATATATATATTATAGACACTGAAATGGAAAAAAGTTAATTTTTGCTGCATATGGCTGTGTGTAAAAATCTCTAGCTTAATTAGACACTAACATGGTAATGTCAGGATGTATTGGAGAATCATGGGCTAAGGATTTAGGGATAATACGAGTGTTTACAAAGCATATAATAAATTTTTAAACAATGAATAGTCATGGCATAAATTTTATTTTTGTAATGAAGGGAAATTATTGATAATAGTGTTTTTCCACTAACAAGGTGATAGTAATGTCACAATAATTAGGTTTGAAGTCAAAAGATGAAGATGATCTGATCAAACCAAAAAGCTTCTGCACTGCTAAGAACTAAGTAAGTAAAGCAAGTAGACTGCCTTCAGAATGGGAGAGGATATTTGCAGGTTACATTTCCAACAAACGGCTGATAACCAGAATCCACAGAGAACTCAAATGTATTAGCAAGAAAAGAACAAGTGATCCCATTTCACTAAGGGCAAGAGACCTGAACAGAAGCTTCTCTGAAGAAGACAAGCGCATGGTCTACAGACACGTGAAAAAAATGCTCATCATCTTTAATCATCAGAGAAATGAAAACAAAACCACTCTGAGATACCATCTAACTCTAGTAAGACTAACCCACGTAATAAAATCACAAAACTACAGCTGTTTGCATGGATGTGAAGAAAAGGGAACACTTCTCCACTGCTGGTAGGAATGCAAACTAATATGTTCCTTTTGGAAAGAAGTTTGGAGAACATTCAGGGATCTAAACATTGACCTGCGATTGGATCCTGCAATTCCTCTACTAGGAGGATATCCAAAAGATCCAAAAATCACTTTGCAAAAAAGGCATTTGCACCAGAATATTCATTGCAGCTCAATTTGTAATAACCAAGTCATGGAAGAAGCCCAAGTGCCCATTGACCCATGAATGGATTAATAAATTGTGGTATATGTATACCATGGAATACTATGCAGCCTTAAAAAAGATGGAGACATTACCTCTTTTATGTTTACATGGAGGGACCTGGAACACATTCTTCTGAGGAAAGTATCTCAAGAATAGAGAAAAATTTTCCAATGTACTCAGTACTTCTATGAAGCCAACTTATATTTACTCACACTTTCTTATGAAAGACAGAACACAACTATAGCCCAGGATGAAGGAGAGAAATGGAGTGGGAAGGGAGGGGTAGGGGAAGGTTTGCTAGAGGGAGGGTAAAAGACGGGTCCACACCTATGGAGCATATTGCAAGGGTCCAAGTCAAATCTGTCAAGTGTAGAACATAAATGTCTTAACACAATAATCAAGTACATGAGGCAAAAGCTATGTTGATTGGTTTGATGTAACCATGTCAGACTGTATACAAAAATCAACACATTGTACCCCACATATGCACAAATGTATTCATGATCTATGTGTATATGACTTAATAAAAAAAGAAGTGCAGCTGACTGTATACCATTTATATTTCAACAAGCTGTTACAAAATAAATAAAAATTTTCAGAAATGCCAAAAAAAAAAAAAAAAGAAGATGAAAAATATCATCAGTAAGATAAAAATGCTTGGGGCAGTGCCTGTGGCTCAAAGGAGTAAGGAGCTGGCCCCATATGGCAGAGGTGGTGGGTTCAAACCCAGCCCCAGCCAAAAAAAAACTGCAAAAAAAAATAAGATAAAAAATGCTCATGGTAAAAAGTACAATCATTTTATATTTAAAAAATACTATAGAGGTTAACTAGGAGCAAGAACTGAAGCAGAGCTATTAGAATTTGGAAATATTCAGGACATTGCTAAGAAACCAAATTGTGAGTCAGTTGTGCACTTAAATTCACATACAGATTTCTCTGCTAATAAGCTCTGTGACTATTTTGTGAGTGTTTATAATGCACATATTCTATGGATGAAGTTAAGAACTTAAAAAAATATAGATACTTGGAAATCTCTAACAGAAAATAGCATTCAGAATAGGTTATAGTTTGGTGGGAAAACACTGCAATTATCCAGCCATGATAAAATTAAGTTATAGTCCTAAAATACTTATCTGAGGCTGTAGAGATAATTAAAATTCCATGCTTTGCTTTTGTAGAAATGTTTAAAAAACTGTGGACTTTCTTAATCTTGAACAAATGGCAACAACAAGATTGGGTGAAGAAAGCATCATGAGGCCTCAACTCTGAGCAATTTATCGAATGCAGGCTTTCCAGCTCTCCAGAAAGACAAATATGGACTAAAATATGCCTTGTAAGTATAAAAACTAGTGACATGTTTATTACAGGTCAAAAACCGCAGTTCTTTATGTCCTGATTTTAAATTAAAATGCATTACTTTGAATTTCCTAAATTCAGTCTTACTTGGTAACTAAAAATTATACTACTGAAATGGTGTATTCTGGTAAAAATATATTTTATGGACTCACCCACCTGAAATGTGACTTTATTGTTTAGTAATTCAGTCACCAATAGAATATCTATATTTCCCTGTGATTTTATATGCTTTGTAGCTATAAATAGAAATTGTCAAAAGGAAATCAGCTTTTATAACCTTTTGGTAGACTTAATTTTATCCAGTGCTAAATAATTGAGGGGGAATACTTTCTACATTTTAACAACTCATTCTTTTGTTATTCTTAAACATGCTACCTACATTGGAAATGTGACTACAAAGATAACTAATTTGATAGTGAAAATACTAATTTCTAAAGCAATGCACATCTATATTTAGGTTAAAAAAATGACATAGGTGAATTTTAACTGACATTATGAATTGGTAAGTTTCATCTTTCCTCTGTATCTTGTTACTGTTCTTATTCATTTTAATAATCTATTGATTAAAGAAGAATTGGATCCAGTTTTACCACTGAATCTGAAATACGATGGCTAGAGTCTTAATTTTGACAGTCAGTAATCTGTGGCTTAGGAAAGCTGCTTAGCTTTACTTTATAAATTGCTTTTAAAAATTCAACACACTGGCTCCCTGACATAAATTTCTGGTCCAGTTTTAAAACCATAAAATATTGGGGTTTTCCTTTTTATTTTCTTCCTAAATATGTATTTTAAATTGTGACATGCTTACATCTGAATACCTAAGACCCCTGATTCCGTTCTCTGGTGACATTGTGCAGCAGCATGTGAGTGCAAGGCCGTTGACATCAGTGCTGCTTGTAATCACCCCAAACTGGAAATCGTTCAGCTGTCAACAAAACAGATAAAGGTATTGATGCCCAGTTCTTCAATGAAATTCTACACAACAGTGAGAATAACCAAACTACAGACAAATAGAAAAACATTTATAAATCTCTATTTTAATCCCATCTTCATCTAAAAATGAATAGCAATACTGCCCTAATGTAACAACTCACAAGACCTTTAAGGAATAATAAAACACTTGAGTAAACAAGTACAAAGTGACTTATTTGTCAGTCAAATGCATATACTTTATAAAAGCTATATGCCTAAGAGGGGTCCATTAAGAGTCTCAATATATGGATTTTAGACCTACTAGAAGGACTTTAGAACTCTATGAGTATGCAAAAGCTAATGTTGCAGTCAGAAAAATTGAAACTGCTGAATTGCACAAACATGCCTTCCTTCTTCCTGCCTTGGTCCAAGTGTTGCTGTCCCAGGTACACTCTAATATCCTATACAATTCAGTTCAAATCCTCCCTTTTTCACAAAGGGTTTTTACTTATTGAAAATCTGTCATGCACCCTATATTTTGTTTTGTTAGAATAAGGCTTTCTCCTAGTATGTTAGGTAAACTTACCTTCAAAGGAGTTAATGTAATATTCTATTTCTAAGTTTCTGTAGTGAATCATATCACACTTCCAGTAGTACAACTACAGTTTTCTTAATTTAGAAGTTCTTTTTTAGCATTAAATCAAAAAGAGGTAGATCATGTATGCATTAATACATTTAGGGGGTGCAATGTGCTGATTTCATATACAATTTGGGATGCTTACATCTTACTGGTTAATATATCCCTTACCTCATTTATTTAATTATTGTGTTAAGACATTTATACTCAATAGATCCAACATGTACCCTTGCAATATGCACCATAGGTGTGATCCCACCATTCACCCTCTCTCCATCTGACCTCCCCACACCCTTCCCATGCCCCCTCCCTCCTTCATCCTGGGCCATAGTTGTGATCTATTCTTCATATGAAAGTGTGAGTGATTGTAAATTGGTTTCTTAATAATACTGAGTACACTGGATATTTTTCCTTCCATTCTTGAGATACTTTACTAAGTAGGATATGTTCCAGCTCCATCCATATAAGCATAAAAGAAGTAAAGTCTCCATCTTTTTTAAGGCTGTGCATAATATTTCATGGTGTACATATACCACAATTTATCAACCCATTCATGGGTTGATGGGCACTTAGGCTTCCTCCATAACTTGGTTATTATGAATTGAGCTGCAATGAACAATCTGGTGCAAATATCTTTGTTATAAAGTGATTTTTGGTCTTTTGTATATACACCTAGTAGAGAAATTGCAGGATCAAATAGCAGCTCTACTTTTAGATCCCTGAGAACTCTCCATACTTCTTTCTACAAGGGGCGTATTACCTTGCATTCTCACCAACAGTGCAGAAGTGTTCCCTTTTCTCCACATCCACATCAACATCTGTAGTTTTGGGATTTTGTTATGTGAGCCACTCTTACTCGAGTTAGATGATATCTCAAAGTGGTTTTGATTTGTATTTCTCTGATGATTAAACTTTTCAAGCCAGTTTTCTTAATTTAATGAATTTGAATTTATCATCAGACTCAAAGGAAAGAAACCTTTAAATATAAATACAAAATTGTTGCATATTTTCAGCATGTAAAGGACAGAATTTCAAAAATCCTGATTTTATTTAGTTTAAAAATAATTTTTGAATAAGTATAAAGATGATTCTCTAAAGAATGCTCTTGTTTTTATAGCTTTTGGCATAAAGCACACAAATTTACCCCGGCTGGAGCTTATGTGTCCTTAGGTTTAGCTAGTAGCTCTTCCCGGTGGGGGTGAGTTGAAGCAACTCGTGAGGTGACAGGGTAATTGGCAATCTAGGTAGATGGCAAAGAAGCCAAATTCACTCTGTTCTATCATGCAATATAATCACTAAGAGATCTTATTGGCATTTAAAATTTAAAACTGTGAAATAAGAGTGCAAATGGTAGGATATGCTTTTATTTGATATGAACAAATTTTGGTTTGTATGGAAACTCTTTTACTGTAATAGAATATAATCTTCAAAAGTAAGATGTCTTCTGTTTAAATTGTAAGGAATGAGTAGAGAGAATAATCATTATTACTGTTTATTCCATGGTTATTATTAAAGATAATTTTGTCATAGAAATGGTCGGGGTAAAAAAGAAAGATTCACCCTAAGTGTCATATATGTAGGCCGTGCCACTGATGAAAGCTGTGTAAGAAGAAATGTGGATAAGGAGATTTTAATAGAGGTAATTTTTGAATCAGATCATGATGTTTTTATCTTTCTCTACATAATCTGTTTTGTACCATGTGCTATAGCAGGGGGATCATCATAATAGTGTGTAGACAAACTAAATCACCCCAGGGATGAACTAAAGTACTTACCTACAATGGCGCAGGAGGTTAAGAGCAAAACAATTAGAAACCAAGATGCTTGTTGGGTAGAGTTGTCAGTCACTCTGGTTGCAACGGCAGTGCGCAGCAGGGCAGCAGACAGGATGGTATCACCACTGTCTTCTCGAGGCTTTGGCACTGACCGAACACTGATGCCTTTGGCCTCTTCCTTTGCTCCGGATGGTAGCTGATGAGACATAGGATTTCCTTCAAAAAACATTTTAGTGAACCAGAGTGGGAAGAAAATGAAAGTCAAATATTATGGTCTCTGCACTATGGGTGCTCTGGACTCAGGTCAGCCTATAAGAAGTTAGAAAAAGATGGGACTATCCAGATGAACATGAGGCTGGACGAGACGAAATAATATGAGTCCTTACCTTCTCTTTAGTGTACACACACCGACAGTGATGAGAAAATAAACTCAGGTATGTTTCCATTGCCTATTTTAATCCTGAAGTAATTTTCCCTCATATGAAACAATTACTATATTCTTTAAAGCAATTAAGAAAGGAGAATTAATACTTTAGTACTGTGTACTCTGTGAGATTATTGCAAAGAGTTCTATTTATCCATACTATGTACCACATTTTTCTACTAATTAATGCTTAATTTTGTAATTAATAAATATGAGATAGAACTTTAAGTATTGCTTAAAACTTATCAAGATGCATCTTTTCTAAGCTACCTTTGATCAAAATTAGCTCATTAGGATATCAATATTCAACCCATTTTTTTTTTCTCAAAGAATAAGGGAAACTGACAAGGTTAGTATCCTATGCTATTGTAGTTTTAAAAGCAAATAAAAATAGTTTCATCCTGTTTTTCTGGACAGCTGGGATTAGAAGCATCACAGGTTTTTCAGCAAGAAGAAAGGGGTCATTTATTGTTCAGAAGTTTAATTTAAATGTGTTCCAACAGAAGCAATATATAAAATTAATTTTCAATAAAGATAGGCACATTAAATGTTCAGAAAAAATAAGTTCTCCCTGAATTCATTATAACAATCCACCTTCTTTTAATCACACATTCTACAAACATGTTCAGATATATTATTATAATAGTCCACTTGACCAGCTTTTGCTGATAGCTCTATTTATATAATATTTCTACGGTTATAGCTTAGAGTCCTAAACTTCAATTTAATATTTGATTAGAATGATACAGAGTGTAGACAAGAAATAGGCCTAAAGTCTTCATCCATTCTTTTGGGATGCAGCATTAAATTTAATCCAAATTGCAAATACGAGTTTCAGTAGCTTCATCCCTGCCTGGCACACTTCTTGCCAATTCTCTCTTTGGTGCCTTCTGCCTTTTGAGATTTGAAGCCTTTATTTAGCAGGATAGACTAATTAGTGCTGTGGCAAGAAAAACATCCAAAATATTAATGACTTAGGCGGAGCCTGTGGCTCAAAGGGGTAGGGCACCAGCCCCATATACCAGAGGTGATAGGTTCAAATCCAGTCCTGACCAATAATAAACAAAAAAAAATCATGACAAAATATTAATGGTTCAACACTGTGAAAGTTTGTCTTACTGCACACTGTGGGTACCACATGGATCAGGTGCTGCTCAGGTCCACAGAGTCACTCAGATCCCCAAGGAGTCCAAGTACCACGAGTCTGTGGATATGTGATTATGGAGGAAGTGGTTTCCTCTGTTACTTAGGGATGGAAAACAAACCTGGAGAACCACCAATAGGCTTTCAGTGCCTTAGCCAGGAGGTGTCAGACCCCTTTTCCTCACGTGCCATTGGCCAGAACTGGTCACACACTCTCAGTCTAATTACCAAGGAGGCTAGGAGAGATAAAATTTAAAAACTGGGGGATTTGGTGCACATCTCTATTTGTGGCACAGTGCTCCTCTTTATTCCTGCCAGTGGTTGAATTTCTATCTCTGAAAACCAGAACAGTGTCTTAGAAACTGATGTCTCATCCTCTTCCATCCCTGAAGGATTTCCAAACACGCTCTGCTTCTGTATCCGCTACTTCAACTTCCGAAATGCTCTTTTGATCATCACATATGGATGTGAGAATTCCTTATTGCCTATGAAAATGACTATTCTCATTCAGTGTTTCTAAGCACTGTGAATTATGAAAAAAATCTCAAAACACACTTAAATCAATTTTTAAAATGAGTCTTCATTTCTAAACTTTGGTAAGCTTTCTATTACCAACTATAGTCTTTTGTTTCTATATCCCACGGACTTTTGGAAGATTTTAAAATCTTTCATCATCAGACACTGGAGCCCAAGAAATAGCAAAACACTGGGTCAAATTTTCTTTCTCCTATGTTTTCACACAATTTACTTGTTCACAATTTCCCCAGCCTAAAACATCATTTGTCTATTTATGTACATTTTAGAAGTGCATTGAGGAGACATATAGATGAAATAGGCAAGATACAAATGGGGAATTAGATAGAGATTTTTTCCGGTTGGTTGGTTTCCCTTTGAGGAGATTTGCTCCCGGGTTTTCCATAACACATCATGCAGTAAAGACTCAGGTAAAACATAAGACCAGAGGCACTGCCCTTCTAAAGCTTACATCAGAGAGGATGCAGGAGTATGGGAATGTTCTGCAAATAACCTAACAGGAAAAGAATGAGGGAAAAGAGGCTTGAGTTCCTCATGTACCAAATAAGTGACCCTTTCTGGTAGAGAGGGAGATGGAGCTGGGGAGAATGGCAAGGGGTACCATTGTAAGAAAGTAGAAATAATATCCCCAGGGTTTTTTTTTTAATTCTCAATCTTTTAGGGCTTAGCTATTAAGGTGATGATTAATGAGGGATATGATTAGATATGATTAATACTCCATGAAATCTTCTTTCATTGTGAGACCAACCTCCTGGAACAGCCTTAGCTCCTGAGTGTGTCATGCAATCAACAATAGCTTAGAATCAGCCCTTAGGAGATGCTCAATGGCCCCAGCAGCAAGAGATAAAGAACACTCTGTCTCTGGATAAAATTGACTTCCTTCTTTTATTTTCCATCTCAGAGTATGACAAAATAATTCCTCTTTTGACCAATACGGGCTGGTGGAGACTGACTGTACCCTGGCTGAATAGCAACAGTAGCAAAGGAATAAGGGAAAAGAAAGAATGTCTTTAAAACACTGGACATTAGGCAATGAAGCAGAGAAGATGGGAAGTGCATAGGATTTCCAACTTACTGCCTTTAAAATGTTTCCAGGACACAGTACAGGGGGTGAAAACTGAAGTGGACTCCAAGAAATTCCCTGTTTTAAAGGGGCAGAGCTGAGTGACCTGTGAGACCGAGGACAGGGTGACAGAAGTGAGCATCACAGAGCAAGGTAGCCCTGCAGAGTGTCCTCCTAAAGTCTTCAGCAGAGAACTCATCAGCACACCCCCGTGAAGGAAGTAGGCAAAAGCGGGGAAATACCCTCCTGTTTAAGAACTAGGATGACAATAACTAATGTTTCAGCAGGGTAATGCACAGTGTCTTTCCTACCAGCTAAACTGAAAAAAATGATAATTTATGAAACATTGAACGGAGTATTCAGGATGATCATGATTTAATAGTGGAGAAAAATAAATCCTAGACTGAGCAGAGCTTCAGACCCACAGAGCAAATTATAAGAGCAAGACTCAAGAATACAAATCATGTCCAAGTAACTTTACTGCCCCTCAGAACAAAGCTCCAGAAGGATTTTAAGAATGAAAAATTATCCAGCATGGGATAAGATAAAATTTAGAACATCAGAAATCCTTCAGCAATTGCCAGGCATGAAAAGAAGCAGAAAGAAAAGTGACCCATAATGGGGAGAAAAATAAACCAATCAAGACCCAGAATTGACAAACATGTTTGAATTGTTAGGAAAAATAAATCATTAGAACAGCTGTCAAGACTGTAATACAAAGTAAAGATCTGGAAGGTATTTTTAAAAGATCTAAATCAGATTTCTAAAAATGAAACTGTGATACCCGAGATGAAAAAGTTCTGGATGGGTTAATGGTATGTTAGATACTATAAAATAAAATACAAATGATTGTGAGGACAGAACAATATAAAATGTTCAAAGTGGAAGTACAGAGAGAAAAAAATTAAAGAAATAAAAAAGGGCATCAGTAGCATTAAGGTCAACTTCAAGGAGCCTACTATATACATAGTTGTATGAGTGGGGAAAGACTGGACAGAAAAATGAATAAATAATGGCTAATGTTTTTAAAACATGGTGAAAATTATGAGATCACATGATCCAAAAACCTCAGTAAGTAAATTCTCAACACACGAAATAGGAAGAAAACTATTTGATCATGTCATAATCAAAAAGCTTAAAACCAAGGACAAAAAGAAAGCCATAGAGTGGCTGAAGAACAAAGATGCGTCATCTACAGAGAAATGGAAATGTTGATGGTGGAGTGTTTCTCATCAGAAATAATGCCTGCAAGGAAACTAGAATGAAACTGGTGGAGAATGGAGGGAGAGGTTGGGAATGGGGGATGGCGCCTTCCATAAAGGAATATGATGGCAGCGTTGTCACAGTCATGGTGATAAGGATTCTATGCATTTATCAAAACATGTAGAAAGAGTGATATTTTATTATATATAAACAATGACATGAACAACAATAAAAACAGAACAGTTGTAGGAGGAAGGATGGAATGTGGACTGTGACCAGTGTGTCTGTGTTACACATGAATCACATGATCACAGTGAAACAAATGAGGGAAAAACAGGTGATCTGAGTAACATTAAAAAGCAGGGCTCTATCTACTGTTAGGATGAACAGATATGAGTCCTGTAGGAAACACTGTCTCTAGTTCTGCTATTCTGCACTTAACATGCAAACTTCGTCGTACATTAAGTACTTGATAAACGGTCAGTGTTATTTTCCATTTGGGCTCTTTCGATCTTGTATTTCACAAAAATAGTTAGAAAATATTCCCAGATTTGAAAGATATTGGGGTTTTAGTGTGACAAACTTGCAGACTATGAGTTAAGCAGTAACCCAATTTGTTTTTGAAGAACCTAGGAAGCACTTTCATTAAGACTGAAGTGCTATGGTTATTATATGATCTAATGCACGGTGTTAAGTTGGGGTAGGGAAGAGTCCTGGGTAGTGAGCAAGCCCAGTAACTCATGGGTTGAGCTCTTAGCAGGGTGATTTTGATCATATAGTATGACAAAAACTAGCATATGTGAAGGGTAACTCAATGAGACCACCCTGAGATGTCTTGTTAGTATTTGTTTCTGATATTTTCTACTAGGAAGGAGAAGCCAAGAGTGAATATGGTTCTAGCATGTGTAAAGTAGTATCTTACATGGTTTCAATTCATATTTCTCTGATGATTATTGATGTCGACCACCTTTTTATATACGTACCTGTTGGCAGTTTGTACAACTTCTTTGGGAAGTGCTATTCAGCTCGTTTGGCCATTTTTTAATCGGGTTACTACATGTGCTTTTGGTGATTGATTTGCTTGTGTGGCTCCTGTATTTTGGATATTAACCTTTTATCATATATGCAGTTTGCCAATATTTTTTCCCATTATATAGGTTGTCTTTTCATAGGTTGTCCTATGATTGTCTCTTATGCTGTGCAGAAAAGTTTTTAGTTTAAGGCAATGCAACGTCCCTATTTTTGGCTTTTTTTATCTGTGCTTCTGATGACATCTTTAGTATGGCTGTTATCAAAGAGACAAAACAACAAGTATTAGCAAGGACCTGGAAAAATCAGAACCCTTGTAAACTGTTGATGGGAATAGAAATTGGTATAACCATTATGTCAAAAGCTTTGGAGATTCATCAAAAAATAAATATATAACTACTATATGATCCATTTTTGAGTATATATCCAAAGGAAATTAAATCTGCATCCTGTAGAGATGTCTGCATTTTCATATTTATTGCAGCATTATGTACATTGGCCAAGATGTGGAAACAACCTAAATGTGTGTCAGTGACTGACTGGAGGATGAAAACGTGGTGTCCACACACACACACACACACACCGCTACCTCAGAATATTACTCAGCCAGAAAAAGGAGGTCTTGTCTTTTGCAACAACACGGATAACCTGGAGGACATTGTGCTAAGTGAGGAAGCCAGACTCAGAAAGGCAAATCCTGTGTGGTTTAATTTATAGAAGCAAAGAGTTGAATGGTGGTTGCTCATGGTGGGGGAGGAGGGTAGGAAGAGAAATGTAGAAATTTTGGTCAGAGGGTGTAAAATTTCAGTTATGCAAGAAAAAATGTTCTGAGAATCTAATGTACAGCATGATGACTGCAGTTAACAATACTGGATCGTATACTTGAAATTTTCTAAGAGAGTAGGTCTTAAATAGTCTTAAAACAGAAAGAGAAAAAGGAAGGGAGGGAGGGAGGGAGGGAGGGAGGGATAAGATAACTATGTGGCGTGGATATGTTCATTAGCTTGATTGGAGTGATCATTTTTAAATGTATACATATATTAGATAACCACATTGTACTCTTTAAAATATATAATTCCTATTTGTCAGTTTACCTCTATAAAGCCAAAGGAGAGAGTAAATGTGGTTACAGTGAAAGGAGGGACGTGAGAATTGTTAAAACCTAAGGAAGTTAGGTAAAGAACAACAATCAGAAATAGAGGGGACAGCTGAACTTGTCCATATAATCTCTGTCCATTGGGGAAAATATTATAAAAGTACAATTTATAGATAATCATTATCTTGAGCAAGATTTATTTTGTCAGTATCAAATAATTCTGTAGGAAATAATTATGAAAAATGTCTTAGCAAAGCAAAATATTGAAATCCTGTTGATAAAAACATCAGAAATCATATTTATTTAAAAAACATAAAGTCTGTCTCCAAGGGGCACATTTAACTTTGCTGGAAGTGGGATTTACCTGAACAGATGCTCTGATGCTTTTATTTGAAGTAGCAAATGAGGCCACGTGTATTTGCAAAATTAGCACACATAAAAGATGAAAATTGGATGTTGTACCCATTTTTACTGTTATGGGGATTGTGCTGTGAGACACCCCAGATGTTACTCTTTGGCAAACAGTTGTTATTTTTTTTGTTTGGGGCTCAGAAGATTATTTTATGATTCTGGAAATGTCCCAAACTTACCCTCCAAGCGTCTGGCCTAATTTAGTCAAGCAGATAATATAAATGGACTTCCTCACTAACAAGGTTATGTGTGAAGTGACAGTTCACGAGGCTTGGGAATTCTTCATGAATAACACTCTATTTCCCACGCAGGGTGATGTACTTCACTGATTAATGAATGATGGCTGTTTGTTGAACAGAAGGCTCCATGTTCGACACAGAGACAAATTTCTTAATTTATACTGTGTGCTACAACTTCCTGTGGGCTGTGCTTGCTTTCATTATAGGAGGAGATTTTAGTAGATCCTGAAAAGCAGGCTGATTCTTATCCAACAATATTACCTGGTTAGTTTTGTTTTTATTTACGTGATTCCTATGTCATGTTTTCCCCTAACTTTAGTTTGTATTTTTTATATAATTCATTTGCTTAGAATTCAATCTACTCATTGCATCTTGGTAATAAACCAGATAGGTACTATAAAAACGTTTGTGGTTCACCATTCTTCCAACTAGCTTGGATGTCCAAAGTTGCTTTCACTTAGCCAAAATATGTCAGTTGTGGAAACTTTCTATTTTTCTTCACTAATGTTCCAAATAGATAAGGTTTTACTCTTCATTCGAAGGACTTAAAAATTTGTTTGGGCTCTTGGTTGTAGGTTTCCTCATATGGGTTAAAGTGGGTTACTCACATTAAAAGAGCCAGAACTTTTGCTTATCTGTTTCAGTAAAAATAATTGCAAATGGCCTAACATTCACTGTTAAAACTGACACTTAACATCATACAAGTACATTTTAATCTGTCACGATCCATCTGTCCTTGCAGAGGTCATAAAGGTAAAATGAACAGCGATGTGTTGGGAACCACCAGTTTGTATTCAGAGTTTTAAAGGTGGCTCTAATCTCTGCAATGCCAACCTATATGTATTATAGCTTCTCTTGACTGGGAAAGGAAAGAAATTTGGGGACTTTCCACTTGATCCCCCTCCCCCCAGCTGCCCCTTAGAGATCAAGGAAACAAAATAAGGTTTCTGTTAACTTCAAATCCTATTCATGTCAATTCTCTACTTAGAATGCCAGTAAATAAATACAGGTTGGAGTTTGGGATTCACTGGACACCCTGGAAGACAGATTTCGGCAACGGTACATTTATGAACCTATGTCATATTTTGCCAACTTACCTTAAAAGTCATGACAGTGTTTCATATAATCTAGTATTAGAGTCAGTTCTAACTTAGCATGCAAGGACCTTCAAAAGACCTGGGTAGTCTCTCTTCCCCAGGGCATGCAGTTATTCTGATAAATGACAGCAGGTACTTTTGGAGAAGGACTAGGATAATATTGACTTGTGATGGCCTTACAGGATTCTTTTTCTAGAGAATTGGCCCTCATTTTAATTGATGGTGTTAGACACAAAACTGGCACAACATTGGAAACTAGATGGAACGTCCATTCACTAGTTTCTATTTTTTCCTTGTTATATAAATAAGTTGTCTACTGTTGACTGCTTATGTCAAATCATGTTTTCTAATGGATTCCTAGTTTCCATTTCAACTTTGTTACTAAGTATAGAATATTATTGCTATGCCCCTTGCCTCTGATGTGTTAGTAGTGTGTAAGCATCTTCACTTTTCTAATCCAGACTCTGTAGCTCACAGTGAGCTAGTGTGGTCAGTTCCAAGGCATCACTCTGGGTTATAGAAAGCAGTTACCACAGAGCTTCTCAAGTCTGCAGCCATGCTCGCTCATTCCTTATTGGTTTAATACGGAAAATATATTCTGAGACTTCCTGATGAGTACAGTTAGCTGGCATTCTTTTATCCCAAATAAAAAGGCGTACCCACCACCTGGAGCCTTTGTTGCCTTTACAATATACTCAGGGATTCTCACTCACCACAGATGGGTAGTTCTTATCTCCATATAACTGATGAGTGACCCATTTCTGGAAGTCCATCAGAGTCATCTTTATGACATAATTGCTTTTACCAACTCACTTGCTAAAACACTTAATCTGTGTTTTCCTGAAAGCAGAACCTGAGATAAGCACTTCGGTCCAGTTTAAATTGTTTGAGAGGTGATCCAGAAAGTTGGAAGGAGAGAGTAGGGAGAATAATTAGGGAGTCCTACCATGAACTGCGCTGACCTAATTCAGCTGACATCCTGAGGGGTGCTCAGAAAGCCAACCTAGGGATGCTCAGCTGAAATATTTATCCACTGCTCACACTGGCCTTTGGTTGAGCGTTTGCCTTCTGGTCTGTACCTGAATGTTGAATGAAGCATCAAGGAAAGCCCAGAGGGGAAGATGAAGATGTGCACATGGTCTGCATTTTGACACCACATTCACAGCACAAGGTGACCATGAGCTTGCAAGCAACTGCTCCTTACATGTGTGAATGAAATGAAAAGTGATTTAACATGCATGAGGCCGAGCTCCTATCCAATACTAAAGAAAAGAAGGTTGTAATTTAAGAACCTAGAAAATACTGTACTCTTGAGTTTTTCCTGAAGAATATTCTACGGGATGAATTCCATTGAACCAAGACAGAACTGGGGAAATGTCAGCAGAACTGCTGGTAAGAATTAAGTATATACAATCAGAGATTAGAATAACTCCAGAGATAATGATGATGTAAAAATAGTGTATAAATATTGTACATTATGAAAAAATAAGTAGTAGGTGGGAGCTAAAGCATATCATTTGAATGTGGCAAGTCAAATCATAGGAAACAAAGTGAGAAGAGGGACTGGGAACATTATAAAAAGTATGAGTAGAGTAGAAAGGTTAGTAACTTAAGAAAAAGCTAGAAACATTTTTAACACAAAAAAAAATCCATGTCAAAAAATGAAATATGACAAACTTTTGAGCAAACATCTCATTGCTAATGTATATGGATTTTACTGATGTATTTAACAAAGAGATTCTCTGAATGGCTAAAAAAAAAAAGGAAAAACTTGTACACAATAGAAGTATTTAAGAAAACTAGTTCAGGGAGGCTAAGAATTAAATGTATGCATGTATGTATATGTATATACACACACATTTATAAATACCTACGTAAATATAAATACAGAGTTATGCACTGTTTAGCAGCAGGGACACATTCTGAGAAATGCATCATTAGGTGATTTGGTCCTTGTGTAAACGTGGTGGAGAGTGCTTACACAGTCCCAGATAGTACAGACCACTGTGTCCCAAGTTACATAGTACAGTGAGTCTGTTCCTCCATGCCTACACCATGCTCCTAGACCGTGTGTTACTTAATGTACTGAATACTGTAGGCAATTGTAACACAGTGCTAAGTATTTGTGTATCCAAACATAAGCAAAGGTAGAAAAGGTATAATAAAAATATAGCATTATAATCTTAAGGGACCACCATCGTTATATGTGGGCCGTCATTGACTGATATGTAGTTATGTGGCCCATGCCTCTGTGTGTATTTGTGTGTGTGTTTATCTTCTAGCTTGTTTCACTGAGACACAAAGCCTAGCCACAGGAACATCATGATAGCAATGGTCACAGCTCACATCCACATTTTCCCAAATACAATTCTCCACTAAAAGAGATTGGGGTCCTCGCGGAAATGGCCGATGCTGTGGCAGGGGAAGAGCAGCATAAGTCTGTAGAGAAGCATGGATGAGAAAAAGCAAGAGCGTGTTCAAAACTGACAAGGGCAGGTCAAACGTTCAAATTCAAGACCTTTCTTGCAGGGATCCTGTTTGCCACATTTCTACAAGTAGAGCAACTAAAAAATAAATAAATCATGGTAATGGATTTTTAGCAGTTAAAAAAATAATGCATAAGTCCATAGCAAGACTACACATCCAAGTTAGGGAGAATCTTCTTTTCAGGCCAATACCAGCTATGAATGTGCAGAAATAAGGGAAATAGAAAATCAACCGTTTCATATCCACAAATATAATAATTGATACTGGTAAGGACACAGATAAGAATAATCAGTAGGTGTTAAAAGATTAGATAAAATGCTTTTGGGGTCAAATACACTCTCATGGCCTCAACTATAACCCATAGGTTACTTATTCATTGCAAAACCGAAAATGTGCCTTACCTGAATTTCCCACATCCCTCTACCATGCGATCTGATTTAGCATTATCAACATGCAACAGACTGACCTGTGTGTCTCCTGATAGATTATAAAGTGAAGGACATCACCCCATCACCTCCATGACATTCTTGCCAAAAGATTTAACCTGAACTACATTTTTAGAGATCAGTCAAATGCACGCAGTGGAAAATTCTGCAAGACAACCGGACTAGACTCTTTAAAAATGTCAATGCCATCATCGCATTAAATGTCAAGAAAAAGAGAAATAGTGGTGGGAAGCTTCTAAATCAAAATAAGCAAATGAGACATTAAGACCAAATGTCATGCGTAAATCTTAATTGAATCTTTGAAGTGAAATATATGCAGAGGGCACCAAAAATACATACTCCTTTTAAGAAAGGAAAAAGCTATATTAAAATTGCAATACTCAATATATACTCATAACGTTTGCTATCTTGTATATTGTCTCTTCTATCTCTTATAATTGCTGAAGTATAACATGACTTGAGTATTAATAATTTTAATATAGTTTTTCCTGTCTTAACTGTGTACACATATACATGTTGGCACCCTCAGTATATATGTGTGAGAGCGTTGAAGTTTTTGATACATATTGTCTGTTTGATAATGGTATATCAATGTTACATTTCTTGTTTCTGTTTGATTGTATATGATATTTATTATAATCAGGAAGAATGGTATCCTTGTTCTTAGGAAACAGATATTAAAGCATCAAGAAATAAAGTTCCATAGTGTTTACACTTAATTTAAATTATTCAATAAAAACAACACACATATATACACTATATAGGAGTGTGCTTACGTGGACAAAGATTGAGAAAAGAAAAATAATGAAAAAATGTAATTTACTGAATCTAGATAAAGTTTATAAGGTTGTTAGTTATGTTATTCTTTCAAATTTTCTGTAGGTTGAAAACTTGTTAAAAATAGTGGGAAAAATTCTAATATTAAGAAATATATCAATGAATACTTTGGTTATTTATCCCACCGTGAAAATATGACAAATTTAACACTGTTGTTATCTTTAAGAGCTCTCAGTCATCTATGTTATGAAATATGCTCTTTTGTTTTCCAGACACAAAAATGAAATTCTGAGCCATTTATCATGGAGCTTTAAACATTTATCAAATGTGATTTTTTTACATAAGAAATTAATATAATCATTAACATTGAAGTAAAGCAAAATAAGTTATATCTTTTTAAATATTTGTATATTTTTCCTCAGCTAAATTTGTTGTTGTTGTTGCTGCGGTTTGACTGGGGTCAGGTCTGAACCCACCACCCTTGGTATATGTGGCCGGTGCCCTACTTACTGAGCCACAGGCACCGTCCCCTCAGCTAAATATTTTCTGACAGTACTCAGACTTCCCATGAGTAAAGCATGATTTTTCTGTGTGGTTTGTACAAGATATTGAGGTTTTAACATTCTCTGGTTTATTTTTTATTTTATGAAATGTATTACTATCAGTTTTTATTGACTCACAAAGCTATTAAAACAGGAACTTGATGTCAGGTATAAGTGAAGTATTAAGTCTATGTCCTTTGGGACTATTTTCTTCCATTTATAACCTGCTGTTTCTTTCTCAAAGACTCATTTTTTTTCACCTGTAACATAAACAAAATAATTTGATCTCTATATATGCAGTTAATATTTTAAAATGTTAATGTAGGCTCAGAGCCTGTAGCTCAAGCAGCAAGGGAGGTGGCAGATTTGAGCCCAGCCCAGGCCTGCCAAACAGCAATGACAACTACAGCCAAAAAACAGCTGGGCATTGTGGCAAGTGCCTGTAGTCCCAGCTTCTTGGGAGGTTGGGGCAGGATAATCGCTTAAGCCCAAAGAGTTTGAAGTTGCTTTGAGCTGTGATGCCGCAACACTCTACTGAGGGTGACACAGTGAGACTCTGTCTCAAAAAAATAAATAAATAAAATGTTAATGTAAAACACATAGATCAATATTTAGAACGTTGGACACAGTAACTATTAGTTATAATTATCAAGTTACATAAATGTTATTTGCCATGCTTGCAGTTCATATTTGACCAATTTACATATATATAAATATATATATATCTCCCCTCATTTCTCATTTTTTTAAATGTCAAGATATTTGACCACTCTTACCTATCATCTATAACAAATGTCCATCTGTAAAAAAATATAATCTGACAATCTATGTGTAAGAAAATTCAAATTAAAGGCTAATTATAATTATATTCAGCTATTCCCTTGTCTTTTCAACTTACTGACCACTCAAGTCTCAGATGATGCCAAAATCTCTGATCAAATATTGGGCAACAGAAAGTTACTGAAATAGTTAGAATGTAATTAAGAAGAAATATATCCATAGGGTTGGACATGTTCCTGGCAACTTGGCAAGAGGCTGAGCAGTTTGCATCCCTAGGACTGAGCTCTTCCACTTCCATTTTTGTCTTCTTCTGAGAATTTGGGTCCAACTACTGCTGAGAACAATTTCAGTCCTGGCTGGGGAACATGAGAAAACCCACTTCAGTGAAAAGGATGCTCATTATCACCGGTCTACTCTCTGCTAGAGCTGCCTTGAATCTATTACCTGGATCCAAATTTTTCATTTTCTATACCTTTTATCACTCCAGCCTTTTATCGTGAGTAATTGATGCATGTCTACTGTCTGGGTATGGAGTTGTCTGCCCTCCAAACAATGACACCTTAAATCTACCTACACTAACCTAGAATTTATATATGCATATAAAATACATTTTGTGTGTGTGTGTTAAAAATAGATTTCAAAATACTGAAGAGAGTCACCTGAACTCATAGGATGAGAGAAATCTAAATATCTAAGTCCAGAGAATAGTGCTATTTCTTTGTGGTCTAAAGCTGCATTGCTCTGTGCAATCCACTATGAGGCATGCATTTATCCACAAAAATTTTCTTTTGTCTAGACAGGAGTTAATCATATGATATTGGCTGGTTCCAAGATTGTTATTACCGTAAAGTATATACAACATGTATAGAGGAGAAAAACATTTATATAGCTTATTATCATGCCAGCATCCAGAGGCACCTTACAATAATAAAAATGATTTACAAAAGAAAACACTAACAAAAACATATTTGTGATTATGAATGGCTTTGAAAAACAGACTTAATCTGTTTCTGAATTTAGAATCTCATCTGTAAGAGCTTACATGATGAGAGAATTTCAAATTATGAGGAAATAAACAGATGGGGGGACCACAAATCTGGGTCAGAAATATTCTCTTATAATTTATAAAGAGTCAGTATGAGAGAATCTTCCAAAATCCCTGTAAGTATTACTAGACAAATACAGATGTACTAATTGCTTGTCAAAAGGAAACAGAAATCTTGTACAATAAAAAAGAACAGGGAATTTTAATGAGAATTTGACTGCGTCTGTAAAACACTTTGACTATTATAACCATTTTAACATTGCTGATGATCCATGAGCGTGATACATTTTTCCGTCTGTTTACATCCTCTGCTATTTTTCCCCTCAGAGTTTCCTAATTCTCCCTATAGAGGTCTTCCATTGCTTTTGTTAAGTATATTCCTAGGCGTTTTATTTTATTTGCTGCTACTGTGAAAGATAATGAGTCTTTGATTTCTTAGCTTAAATGTTGGTGTATAATAAGAAAGCTACTGATTTGTTTTGTATCCTGAGACTCTGCTGAATTTATTTATCAATTCCAGGAGTTTTTTGGCCAAATCTTTGAGGGGTTTTTCAGATATAAGATCATTTTGTCAGCAAAGAGTGATACTTTGATCTCTTCTATCCCTATTTGTACACCCTTGATTTCTTTCTCCTGTCTGATTGCTTAGGCTAAGAATTCTAGCACCATGTTGAAAAGTTGTGGTGACAGTGGGCAACCTTGTCTAGTTCCAGATCTAAGAAAAATACTTTCAATTTTTCCCCCCATACAGTATGAGGTTGGCTGTAGATTTGTCATATATGGATTTTATAATTTTGAGGTATATTTTATGTTTATTTTGTTAGAGTTCTTATCATAAAAACATACTAAATTTATCAAAAGTTTCTATGCCTCTATTGAGATGACCATATGATTTTTTTGTTTTTCCTTTTGTTTATGTGGTGAATCACATATATAGATTATATATTTGGAACCCTCCTTGCATCCCTGGAATGATTTGTTCATGGGGGTGGATTATTTTTTTGATGTGCTGCTGAATTCAGTTTGCTAAAATTTTATTAAGAATTTTTGTATCAATATTTGTAAGGGATATGGGTCTGTAGTTTTTTTTTTTTTTTTTTCTGTGTCCTTTTCTGAATTTGATATCAAGGCGATACATACAGGCTTTGTGGAATGAGTTGGGGAGTGTTCCTTCCTTCTCAGTTATGAAGTAATTTCTGCAGTATATGACCATTTTTTATTGGTAGGTCTGGAAAAATTCATCTATGAACCCATCTGAACTTCTTTCTGCTTCTTTCTTCTTTCTTCTTCTTTATGCTACTTGATATTGGTCTGTTTAGGAGTTCTATGTCTTCCTACTTGAACCTAAGTTTTTCCTAGAATTTGTTCATTTCCTCAACATTTTTCAGTTTATGTACATAGAGGTTTTTATAGTATTTGGAGATGATGTTTTATATTTCTGTGATGTCAGTTGTATTATCTCCTTTTCACTTCAGATTGAGTTTATTTAGTTTCTTTTCTTTTCTGTTTCTGGTTATTCTAGCAGAAGGTCTGTCAATTTTGTTTATCTTTTCAAGAACCAAATTTTTGTTCATTAATGTCCTGTATAATTACCTTTGTTAATAATTTAATTTAATTCTGCTCTGACCTTAGTTATTTATTTTCTTTTTCTGGGGTTTGGACTGGTTCATTATTTCTTTCTTAATTCTTTGAGATAACTCATTAGATCATTGATTTGTGATCTTATTTTTTATGTAGACCTTTAAGATTTTGCATTTTCCTTTAGAACTGCTTTTGCCAAATCTTATAGATTTTGATAGCCTGTGTCCCCTTTGTTATGTAGTTCAAAGAATCTTGTGATTTCCATCATAATATCATCCTTGATCCAATAATTATTTAATGGTAGCTTGTTTTATTTCCATAACTTTGTGTATAATTTAGTGTTTTTGTTGGATTTGATTTCTAATTTTATTTCAGTGTGGTCTGAGAACATACATGGCATAATTTATATTTTTTAATTTGTTGAGACATGATTTATGGCCTAAGATGTGATAAATCTTGGAGAATGTTCTGTTTGTTGATAAGAAGAATGCAGATTCAGTAATTTGGGGATAGAATCTTCTGGAAATATCTGTTAGGCCCATTTTCTATAGAGTCTTATTTAAGACTCATGTTTCTTTTGCTTATTTTCTGCTTGGATGATTTGTCCAGTTCTGTCAGTGAGTGTTGAAGTTCCTGGATATTACAACATTGCTGTTTATCACTTTATTTAGATTTAGGATGATTTGCTTTATAAATTTAGATGCACCTGTCTTATGTACAGAAATATTTAGGATTGATATGTGTTCTTGTAGAAGAAGGCAACCCACCTAGAATGTCTAGGCTCTCTGGTCACATAGATTCCCCCAAGATATAACCTCTCCATAGCTCCTGCAGTCTGAGCCAGAGTTAGGAATTTTGTGTGAGAAGAAGCAACTGAGGGGCTGAAGCACCCAGGAGAGGACAAAGTTGAATGACAGGTGGAAAAGCAATATGGCACCTGCCATCTCTGCTGAGGTCTGCAGAGATGTGACACCAAAGTGCTTAGTTCCCAGGAAGTGCTTTGTCCTCAGCCTAGTGCTTTGTCCTCAGGAAGATTCCAGTTCACCAGGGGCAGCAGCTTTTGTGCTAGTGAAGGTAGACAAGTTCTCCAGCAGCTCAGGAGATGCACCAGAGATGTGGGTGAAGGAGAAACAAACAGCTACTACCCTTCTTGCTGGATTCTGAGCCTCATGGGTTGATCTCTGTTGATATCTTGTTCTTTAATGTTCTGTTCTGCATATTTTTCCCATGGAATCTCTCTGGTAGGTCCTGGCACTTTCCCTCAGAATTATGCCTAATTTATATTTGCTTGTTTGTTTGTTTGTTTTCTTTTTCATCTAAAACCTTTCCTTCTTTCTTGGACAATGCAGCAGCTGGGGTCTCTGGTCAGCCATATTGTCTTCTAAAGTCCCACAAAACTTTTTGCCCATGGAGGCTATACAGATTTTGAATTAATGATAACTTAATTTGAAGCAAAATTATAACTTAAAATTGATGCAGGGTTATGATTTAAAAGTTATTTGTTCCATTCTTTTCTGTCAAGTCAAGAACTGAATCTGCCACATTCCTAACAGAGACAATTCTGATAGTCAGACAACTCTGATAGTCTCCAAGAAAGAGGCTCCCTTAAGCCTTATAAATGAGCACAAAAGTGGAGAAAACTTCTCTTCTTAGGGAAAATATTTCCTTAGTTTGAATTGCTCTTATTTGTCTCAATACATTTTCTGTGGCCCTACAATTTATTTATATATTACTAAGTTGCTTATGTATGAGGGTGAAAGAATCTCAAATTATTTACTTATCATCTATCTTATCTATCTGTCATCTACGTATAGCCCACCTTTCTATTCAAAGAAAATAAAAAATGCAGAAAAGGCCCCAAATCCATATATATTCTAAACATTACTTAAGCAGATAAGATTCCATGATCACTAAAAGAGAATGAAGAAAACATTTTTAGTCACATTTAAAGAAAAAAAACTTCTAGTCTACTTTTGCCTCACAGTGAAAGTTTATAAATAACTATTCCCTACCTGAAAAATCTGACTGCTTACAGAGCACCTTTGATACTATTTACAAACTTCCCCAAGATTTATAAGGCATATGCCTGCCTTTATTATTCACAAACACGGTATAGTACTTAGGTTTATAAATGTTATAACCATCAATTCTTTTTGTTATTATTATGAATTTATATAAACATTTTGATGTATTACAGATTATTGCTAATGGGCTAGGTATTGATCATTGAAAACATAGTCCTCTGAATGAATCCAATTTCAGCTGTTTCTTCAATATGTTGTTTTTATTGGAGCAAATCAACACAGGCTCTTCCCTCTGCTATACAGCTGGGGAGCTGCCAATGCTTTTCAAAAATATATTAAAGAACAGTAGTTTTATCTGGATCATTATGCCTTAGGTATGCATCAATTTTCCGTGTCTATGTCATAATGGGGCCTCTCCAGGCACAACTGTTTTAACAAAGCGGTGATCATGGTCCCAGTGCATGTTTTCACTCTTATACTTCACATGAGTGTATCTACAAAGATCAGGTATTGTCAAGTGTGGGCGTAGCCAGAAGGCAGCCATCTGACAACCAGGAAGAGAGCCCTCATGAAAACCTGACTGTGCTGGCACCTGATCTTGAATTTCCAGCCTCCTGAACCATGAAAAATATAGGTGTGTTGTTTAAGCTGTCCATCCTGTAGCAATTCGTTATGGCAGCATGAGATAATTAATCCAGAAATTGATACTGAGAGTGAAACGCTGCTATAACAAGTAAGTTAAATGTGGAATTGGTTTTGGAATTGGGTAATGGGTAGATACGGGAGATTTTTCATGTTACAGCTTATGAAAAACTGAGATTGCTGTGAAGGGCCTGAGAAAAGCAATTCTGGTGAGGGCTCAGAAAGAAAATCTCTTTCCTCACTGGACAGAATGCCTCCATCTTCCCAGAGGGAACATAAATAATTTTGAACAAAGTGCTGGTAGAAACATGGCTGATAAAAGCCATTCCATTGAGATCTCAGACAGAAATGATACACGTTTTCAGACAGGGCAAAGAAAGCAATTCTAGTTATAAAGTGAAAGAGAACTTGCTGAGTTGTGTTCTTGTTGTAGTGTTTTGTAGAAGGTAGAACTTGCAATTGATAAACTTGGACATGTAGTTGAGATTTTTAGGCAAAGTGTGAAGCAGCAGCCCATTTCCTCTTGACTGCTTATAATAAAATACAAGAAAAGATAAATGAATTGACAGAACTGTTAAACAAAAGTAACCAGAACTTTAAGATTTGGAAAATTATCAGCCCATCCTACTGCAGAGAAGACCAATGGCATGGCCAAGAAGCTGTTGGGTGGGATAGTAGCATAGCTGTGAACCATAGCACCAATGGGATAATTATCAAGCCTTGGAGCTCATGAAGTTTGCCTTGCTGGTCTTGCCTGAGAGGCATCACCCCTTCATTCTTTCCTATTTCTCTCTTTTGGAATGGGCATGTCTGTCCTCTTTCAGTTCCACTATTGCAATATAGAAACACATAATTTGTTTGATTTTACAGGTCCTCTGCTTGTCTTCATCAGTTTTGGCTACTATAAAAAGTCAGCATTCGTTGGATGGCAAACATTTATTTCTCCCAGTTCTGGAGAGTGGGAAGTCAAAGGTGAAGGTTCTGGGATGTCTGCTGTCTAGTGAAGCCAGCTTCCTGATTTGCAGATGGTGGTCTCTTGCTGTGACTTCACAGGGTAGAGAGTAGGTAGGGATTGAGCAAGTCCTAGTATCTTTTTCTATAAGGGCACTAATCAATTTATACAGCATTTGACATCATAACCTAATTATCTTCCAAAGTTCTTACATCCTGATACCATCAAATTAGGGGTTAGTATTTCAACATATGAATTTAAGGGGACACAAACATTCAAACCGTAACAGAGCGGTGTAGAGGACTGAGCATCATACTAACAGTAACATGTAGAAGATTATACATGTCACCCTTACTATAACAGTCACCAATCTCAGAACTCATCTGAGGAATTGCTGAGAGCAAGACATTCTCCTGGCAAGCCTGGAAATCTCTTATCTCTTGGAGGCAAGCTGCCAAGTAACTCAGTAATCCCGGAGGAGCAAAGATTGGCCCTGCAGTAGTAAGGCTGATGTTGACCATTAAGCATTTTATGACAGTTCCTTGGAGGATTAGTGGAGAAAATTGCATGTAGTCTTTTTGGAGATCATGTCCTTAAGTACATACCTTCTTGCCACCTTTGGACCCTCTTGGCATCTTTGGAGATCATTTCCTTGAGCACATAAACTCTCACCCCACTCTGTTTTACCCTTCAACAAAAGACCACTGCAAACGTTGTGTGGGGCTCTCCTGCACCTTTGGTGAGCCTCACCTCTTACAGCTTGTACTGTCAATCCATGTTTCGTGTGATCATGCATGCGGCCACAACAGAGCTGGAGAGAAATTTTGCATCAGAATGAATCATACCTGAAGCCTGACCCATATCTGATTTAGATGAGACTTTATACTTCAGAGTTGATGCTGCAATGATTCAACACTCTGAGGCTCTTGGGATGAAATGAATTGGTATTTGAAAAGTGAGTAGGTCACAGATCTTGGTGGAGGGAGGAGTAGAATGCTATGAACTGTATGTTTGTGTCTCTCCAAAATTTTTATGTTGAGACATTAATCACCAATATAATAATATTTGGAGGCAGAGTTTGGGGAAGGTAATTAGGTCATAAGGGTGGAACCCACAGTAATTTGTGCCTTAATGAGAAGAGAAAAGAGAAAACATGCCTTCTCTCTCACCTTTCCACCTTGGAAGGATAAAGCAAGAAAGAACCAGGAGGAGGGACCTCACCAAGGACTCAGACATGTGGCCCCTGATCTTGGATTTCCAGCACTCGGCATGTGGTAGTGTGTTACAGCAGTCTGAACTAAGATGATGTACTCAGTAGCAGAGCCACCAATAAAACCCCACAGATACAAGCCCTTCAAAAGCTGGATAAACATTTGGGTCTGGCCATTTCAAACATAAAACTAGATAGAAGAGATTTGTATTTATGTTAGTGGGACATACTCAAATGTCCCATTAATATTCATTATATTGTATTTTCTTAAAATTAATTAATATACAGGAAAGGAAATTAATTTTTCATGCCAGACCAAAGCAGGAAACTCTTACAGTTCTATCCAGGGATAAACAGTTTTAGTCATTTTCTCTGTGTGCCACAATGCATAAAAGTTTGGAAAATATTGCTGTAGGGGATCTCAAATTCATTTACTACATAAAAGATGGTTTTAGTGTATGAATAATTAATTTATTTGTTTAATTTTTTATAGTGGTTATTTTTAAAGAATATCACAAGTTCTTTATAGCTATATATTAGGTGGTATATAGCAGTGACATATTTAAAATTACATGTCTATGTATGTGCATATATATAAATAATTTTGACTTATTAATCTTTAATAAAGATATATTAAGGTACTTCCTGGGGACAAAAAAATATTGCCAACACTATAATTATAAATAACTTTAAAGAGCAAGCCAAGGATATTGCTTAAGGGCAATAACAGTCATCTTACAAACAAATTAGAAATGAATGCTTAACTACTACATTAAAATGAGAAAGAAAAGCTCATTCATTAATTGTTGCTTGTAGTGTGGAGGAAGGACTCTAAAATAATACTAAGAAAATATTTACCTATTTCACCTCAACTGATGAAAGATTTGAGGCAATGTAAGACACACTTCAGAACCTGCCTAACAGGCATATTGTAAAGTCAGGTGTTTTTATTTCTGATAAATGCATTAACAAACTCTGTATTTTCTCCCAGATTTTATTACTTTCTATAATACCGTGGTATTTATTATATCTGCAAATGATAAAAGTGATCATTGAAATGATTCCAGAAAGGACATGTGTGTCTGCTTTGCTGAGTTTTTTATTTTCACTTTTTGAATGAGTATACTCATCTCCTCAATAATCAATTGAAAATTTGTTTAATATGGCTTCTTTATTTTACTTAAAAATACTTATGTAATAAGAGAATCTTTAAAATTGGAAGAAATCATCTATATCTAGTTCTTAAATAGCTGAGAAAACCAAACTGAAAATCTGCTAACTGTTCTTTATTCCTTAGCATCTCTAAGTTGTATGTGGTCTCTCTCCATGTCACTGAAAATAATGAGAGTAGATCTCAATCTTTTACAGTACACAAGGACAACCCCCCCCCCGAACTAATATTCACTGAGCATTAACACGTGCAAGGCACTGCTCATAAGACTTTATGTGTTTTATCTTATTTAGTCTTAGCAATAATATTAACTTGTTGGAAATACCATCCTTTTTTTACAAAAGAGAAACTTTAGTCAGCCAGGAAAATTCTGTGCATGATTACCAATTTAGGCAGCTATTATGTAACAATGGCCAGGGCATCAGAGGTAATACTTGTACCCAGGTAGTCTGGATCTCTCGCTCCAGTGAGCTTTCTCACTACAGTGAAACCCCTTTCCATGAGCTCAGTAGGGTGACAACCTGTTCTTCAGTTGTAACTCATCCTAGTCAACATAGAAGAATATGTGACCACAGGAGCAAAAGCCAAGTTGTAAGTTATAAGAGTGAACATTTGAGAAATATGCCATTATAGGGGAAGACTATTTTAATACAAAAGGAGAATTCTCAACTGCAAACCCCAATAAGCTGAAAAATATATATATTTTTTTATAATGTTAAAAGAGAAAATTGCTAAAGAGTTGTTCTTTTTCCTTCATTTTTTATTTAACTGGATTGGGGGCATAGGTGGTATTTTGTCACATGGATAATTTGCATAGTCTAGGCTTTTAATATACCTGTCACCCAAATAGTACATTGTGCCCAATAAGTTATCCTACATGTCTCTCCTGCCCTCCCCCTCCTGCATCTCCAGTGTCCATTAGTCACTCTGTATGACCATGCACACCCATTGCTTAGCATCCACTTGTGAGAACATGGTATTCGTTTTTTTGTTCCTGAGTTACTTTGCTGAGAATGGCAGCCTTCAATTCCATCCAAGTTGCTATAAAAGACATTATTTCATTATTTTTAATGGGTGAGCTGTATTCCTTATGAGATATATAGAAAGATATACAGTAGAACCTCTGTACATTGACCACCAAGGGACTGTAACAAACTGGTCAACATACAAAGGTGTCACCATAATGAACTAGGCCTACTAGACCTACTGATGCGGTACATGTCTGATTTATGAAAATGAGGTCAACATCAAGTCAATGTCAGGAGGTGGCCAATGTCAGCTATGGAGGAATAAATTATCTCACATTTTCTTTATCCAGTCATTAATTGGTAGGCACATAAGTTGATTCATATCTTTGCAACTGCAAATTGTGCTTTGATAAACATTTGGAAGCAGGTGGTATTTTTTTTTTATTTCAAAATATTACAGGGTGCAAATATTTTGGTTACATTAATTTTTTGGTAAATTTCTTTGAGTAAAATTTAAAAGTGTACCCATCACCTGGATAGCGTGCATTGTACCAGTTAGGTATGAATTTACCCCTCCCCTCTTCCCTCTCCCACTTGCTGGCTTTCCGTTGAGTTTTACTATTACATGTGTGCATATGGGTGTTAATTGATTGGTTCCAATGAATCAAAACCACAGTGAGATATCACCTAACTCCAGTGAGAATAGCTTTTATTAAAATGTCCCAGAACAACAGATGCTGGCATGGATATAGGAAGACGGGGATATTTATATACTGTTGGTGGGGCTGCAAACTGGTATAACCTCCACGTGCCTTTTTAATATAATGACTTATTTTCCTTTGGTTATATCCCAGTAGTAGGATTGCTGAATCAAGTGGTAGATCTACTTGTAGTTCTTTGAGGTATCTCCATACTGATCTCCAAAGGAGTTGTACTAATTTATTTATATATAGGCATTCCCTTTCCACCACATCCATGCCATTCAGTATGATGAAGTTGGATGTAGGTTTATAATCTATGGGTTTTAATATTTTGAGATGTGTTCCTTTTATGCCTAGTTTGTTAAAAGTTTTTATATTGAAGAAGTGGTGGATTGTATCAAATGCTTTTTTTTTTTTTTTGCATCTATTGAGATGGGTATTTTGTTTTGTTTTGGTTTTAATTCTGTTTACATGGTGAAACAAATTTACTGACTTGGATATGTTGAATAATCTTTGTACCCTATGATGAAACCCATTTATCACAGTGATTTTTTTTTTTTTATTGCAGTTTTTGGCCGGGGTAGGGTTTGAACCTGCCACCTCTGGTATATGGAGCCGATGCCCCACTCCTTTGAGCCACAGGCACCACCCATTACAGTGATTTTTTTTTTTTTTAATGTGCTATTGGATTCAATTTGTCTTTGAGCTCTGAAATGTTTTTGTCTACTTGGTCTAATGTGCTGTTAATATTTTCCCACTTTATTTTGAAATTCCCTAGATGACTCTTTACAGCAGGACTGTAATTTTTTTTTTAGCTTTTCTATCTTTAGTGAATTCTTCATTCATGTTCTGAATTATATTTTTGCTTTCTTTGTGTTGGTTTTCACTTTTTCTTTGATCCCATTGAGCTTGAATGCTCTCATCCTTATTTTAAATTTTATATCTGAGCTGCCAAAGTTTCCTTCTGAGTAAAGTCTATTGCTAGAGATCTAGTGTGATCCTTGGGTGGTATTGAAGGAGGCTGTTTTGTTTCTGTTTCTATATATATACCCAGTGTCCTTATTCGGGCTCCTTTTCACATGTAATCTTTTCCCTCAGCGCAAGACACACGCTATTGCAGTAGACCCGCTCTTCTGTGCTGGGAACTCTGTTGCTCAGTGTAAAGAGGGATGGGTGCACTGCCTTCTGGCTCATGTCAGTGGGTGCCCACTGCAGTGTTGTAGCAATTTTGGGCTTGTTGGAATTCAGGCCCCTGGGAAGGTGTTCAGGTGCCAGTCATCGTGGAAAAGGTTAGGAAATCTCCATTCCCAGGCCCCCGATTGGTGTGCTCAAGTCCTGCTCTTGAAGGATGCTCGGCCAGAAATGGGACAGATGCAATGTGAGCCTGTGATACCATGTCCTGTGCCTCCCCTTCTCCTGTGGTTGTCACAGTCCAAGCAGGTGCTAGGGGATGTTTGTGTGGAGGGGTAGGCTAGTGGAAAGCCTGTGCAGGGTCAGGGCAGCTCCCTCTCCATGCGGTCAGAAGGCAGGCAGCTCTCGGGGGTTGCTGGCATCTGGGTCCCATAGCAGCAGCTGCAACGGCAGTGGTGGCAGTGGGCAGGTCCTCTTCAGTGGTGGCATTGCAGGTGGGGAGACATGGGGGGCGCTCATGCCTGGGATTCCTAACAGCAGCAGCAGCAGTGGCAGCATGGTGTGGCCCACTTGGCAGCAACGGTGAAGCTGAGAGTCTTTGAGGTTCACTCTTGCTTAGGTCCTGCTGAGGCAGCATCAGTGAATGGGCACAGTGCTGCTTGACTCCCAGGTTGGGAGAGAGCACCTAGCCTCCCTGCTCTCTCCTGGGCCCAGGGGCAGCTGCAGATCCAGCTTCTGTGTAGATGCAGCACTTGGGGCTGTGCTCTCAGATTGCCTTGGGCAGCAGAACTCAAGGCTCAAAAGCCCTTAGGACCCCACTGTGCTCCTCTTCTGAGCAAGACTAGTCTCTAGGCATCTCCCTGTGTTAGTCCAAGGCCCGTGGGGGTGAGAAGGCTCTCTTATAGCTTAGAATGCAAAGTCTGCATGGTGAGCACAGGTCCTGGATTCTCTCAACAGCTCCTTCTGGAGCATAGGTGCCTCTTCTGGCTAATGCCAGCCAGGAAGCCAGCTGCTAGCCACAGGTGCCTTCCACCTCTCCTTTTCCTTCAGTGCCTCCTGCTGCTTCTCTGTTCAGTCCTGGTGCTCTCTCCGAGACAATCCATCTGCAGGTGACCATCGCCCTACTCACCTCTTTTAATTCTCTTCTTGGGAGTGGCAGGTGCTGGCTGCTTCTAGTCTGCCATCTCAGCCCCTCCCTGAGAGTTGTGCTTTCTACACACAGTGAACACTTCAGAAGTTATAGAATAAACTGTTGCCCTAACTACAGAATAAATTTCCCAATACCCTGGATAGTCAAATTGGTCAATCCCCAATATTCGTTGGAGAAATTGCCTTTTTTTTCATGTTTCAAGTCCATCTCACATAGGATATTCACGCAAACACAAACATATAGTAACACACACACTTGTGTTATTCCCATATATCACATAGGATATACATGCAAACACAAACATATGTTACCAAAGTTACACACACCTGTGTGTGTATAAATATAAAATATAATATGTCATGGGATAATACAAAAATGTATATTTCCATCATCTAGAATTGTTTCATCTCTCAAATCCATCCGTAAGACTGGTCTTCTCTCTGATGTTTCATTGTAGCTACTGGTCTCACCTTCATTCTAATGATACTTGTGTTATTTCCATATCTTATAAATAGACTATTTAGTTTTTCTTTATTTGTATAAAACCCCAATATACCGTCTACTCAATAGCTGTTTTGCTAATACAGGTTCTCCTTAATTCTGTAGTCTTTCATATTCCACCAGAAAGAGCCTTAGTCATGGTTGCTTAAAGTCCCATCCTCTTTACATTTACACATAGGTAAATGCCAAATGCAGGAGGAGAAACATGACACGATACATTTGCTCAGTATTATAAGAAGTGTAAGTTATAATCCAAAAGGGAAAATGATAAAGAAGAGGTGTAAAAGTAATTCTCCTAGTGGAAACAGGAAACTGAGTTTCTCAATTGCCTGTTTTATATCTAAGTGAGTAGGAAGCAAATTGCCTGCTTCAGAGGCAGGAAGACCCTGAGAAGTTCTATGACAGAGAACAGAAGGGGGGATAGAACAGGACAGACGGGGGGATAGAAGTTAGGGTTTGTTTTTTTTTTTCACTTGAACACTTGTTCAGGACTTTATTCTGTCCGTTATCAGGCATAGATTTTACAATGCTGTTAGCAGACTATAGTGAAATAGGTGAACAAAATCACATCATTAACCAATACCATAATAAAGCAAAAACAATATTTAACTTTGATCATATGTGTGCATAAATATACATATCAAGCAGAGCACAAAGAACTATATTAGGTTTTATAATTCATAAAGTGATATAATTCTAAAAATTAGATATTGCTATAAATACGATGAAATAATTTTTCTCAAATTATATTTTCTCCAAAATGGTATTTTACTAATGAATAATAGAGGTTATGTTTAAAAAGTTTGATTTAAACATTCCACATTGTCTATCAAATCATTGTATTTTATCCCATAAATGTATACAGTTATGATTTAATAAAAATTAAGTTAAAAAATAAAATAAATTAAAAAATAGAAGAAAAATATATAAGTCATATAGATTGGTCAGAATGTAAAGGAGAATTTGGCCCTAACAGACCCCTTACAGAGGTATAAATTTCAATGTAAAATACTTTGAGCAATCACTGTTAGCAGCGATAGATATTTCTCATGCAGAGGGTGAAGCTCTTGGGTACTTCCTGAAGTAGGTAATGCAGGTCAGGTTAATCCTGGTTATTCTAGCCTCATTCCAGGCAATTCTCAGTACTTTATACCATAAAATCTAAACATCACCACATACAATAGTGGGAAAAATTATACTATGAAATAACCCAAGAGCAAAAGACTGGTTATAAAGTCTGTGGATTTAGAGCAGATATCTAAGGTAATGAGAACGCGTGTAAGGACAAGAAGTTAGGTTTTCTATATTTGGCTGATTCTACTCTCTTTTCCACATAGTGTGTATGTGTCTGTATTTCACTCAATACTATATACTGCTGTTTCCTGAGAAGAACTCAGGAGAATAATCTAGACAATTATCATTTTACCCCCAAGAAGCTCAGAATCTATGAGGGTGGATAGATGGTAGTTGTAACAATGATTATTCTTTTTTATTATAATAATTTCTCTAAAAGAAAAGCAGGTCATACAGTGAAAGCATGAAATTGCCATACCCTGGGATAATTTCCAGAATCTTAATGAGAAAAAATTGTTAGTTAAAAGAAAAATACCATGAGGAAGGTGAAAAGAATATTTCAACAATGAAGTTCAGCTTGTAATGGCAACTAAACAGAAGGATGTCTGTCCGCCAATAAGTAATGAAACAGTGGGGCCTGAAGTGATTGACAGGATTCTTTACAAGGTCCAAAACCTTAAAAGATGTTTTTAAATTTTAAAGGTTGTGAAGAAAGAATTTCAAGGTTTTGGGGCATCTGTTAGATTGAAAGAAACTGCTAACATTTAAGTGACATGGATATATTTGCATGTACACGTTTGCAATTTAATTCCAGCTCTTCAAGGGATAATTACTGATTTAGAAGAGAAGGCAACATTGTATAGATAGAAACATGTTAGTAGGTTATGGGAATACTCCAAATAAGAAAAGTGATAAATTATTTCTTAGCAAGAGCGAGATAAAGATGATCTTTCTTTTCCTGCCTTGTGTGAGGATGTGATTCCTGGAATAGCTGCAGCCATCATGGAACCACCTGCAGATGAGGCGGTGCCAACGATGGCAGAACCAACAGATGGAATGAGCCTGAGTCCTTGATAATGTCGCTGAGTCCTCAAATCAACCTAGTCTGAAGCTGAAGCTGAACTAAGATCTCTAACAATGGCCACATAAGCCCAGTAAAAAGACCTCTATAGTAGAGCAGGGGCTTTAGTGAAAGCTGATCAAGTGTAATTTCTCAGAAAACCGGATTTCTTCAGGACTGCAGATTCCTTTGTAAGTGAGAAAAAACCTTAAAGGGTTACAATAAATCCCTTTTTATGAACTGTTTAAATCTCGGGTATGTGTATCAGAGGCTAAGTCTTGATCTTATAAATGAAATATTATTTATAGGAAATTACAGAGCATACTAGTTTATGGGCAGAAAATTAATAAAACAGATTGTGTCTGTGTAAGTGTCTTATATAATGAAAAAGAGGACTGGAAAACAGGTATCAGATATGTCGAAATCCAAGAGAAGTTGATGAGGGAATGATATGGTTTAATTTTTGACTCAGCAAGTCCAGAATTAATATCAAATACATACCCTGAACCTATCTTGCATCAATTATAATAGGACGATATTCTGTATTTATTGGTAAGGGTGATTTTCCAGGTTGGGAAGTAGACCAACTCCTGCAGATGACAAATTTCCACCGCAACAATTGACCGACACTTACTAGAGAAGATTTAGCATAGCTAAAAGATCAGAGATTGACTAAATCTTTGAAGAAAATTATATATCAAAAACATGTAACGAATGAAGGATTTGTAGAGGGCCATGACACTATGTCATTAAGAAATTGACATGAGTAATAAAGAAGCAGTTTCCACAGAACTATTCAGTTCAGTATGAAAGTAGTTTCAAAATGTATTTCAAGATTTTCTACAGATATCAGGTACAAATCTCACTTTAGAAGAGATACAGAAGAAAAGAGAATCATACTTTGAAAAGTCATTGGTACAAAAATAAAATTAGATATATATATATTTAATGATGGTGGCTTGGGATATAATGGCAATAGGTGGTCTCTGGGGGAAATTAATTATAGAGGAAACTTTCTGAAGTAATTAAATCTTATATCCTTGATCAGATGGGTAGATTTGTTTGGGAGTATAGTATTTCTCAAACTCAATTAAATCGTGTATATTTTAGTATATAAACTGTGCTGCTTCAGTAAAGAGAAAAATTTCAAAAAAGTTAATTTATTTTATGGAAAAATTTGATAACTTATCGAAACAGAAGTGAGAAAAATTAAGTATGACTGTCAACTTTTCTCGCTTAAACCAGCTGTTTTGAACAGTGATTTCAGTGCAGAGAGGTAAGGCTTAGTGATGTGTGTAGACGGTGGGATGGATATATAATTAGTTGAGTTTTTCACTTATTGAACTTTTTGCTCCTGAGGCAGCACAGAGAGGCAAGAGGGAGTGGATCTCTGAGAAATTTGTGGTTGAGTTATAACCTAGAAAGACTTACGTACGTCTAGTAATTGACATCGGAGGGATAATTGAGTGTGTCTAGGGATGGAGGATAACAGCAAACGGAGAAGAAAACTCAGGCGGAGGGCTGGAGGAATTTCAACATTTTAATGTAGGGCCAGGAAAAGAGACTAATTAAGCAGCAGCCATAATGATGAGAGAAAAACAATTTTAACCTTAGTTTTCAATAAGGAGAAAATGGCCAAATCAATTAAGTCTAATAAAAATTCAGAATTAATGAAGACTGAAAAGTATCCATTACGTTCAGGAAATTGGAAGTTATTGATGATTTCAAAAGGATAATAGCTGCAGAGCTATGTGGCTTACAAGGGAGTCTATAATTTTTAAGTTTGGAGACATTAGAGAACGTTTAAATGCTAATGAAATTATCCAATATGGAGTGAGATGACGAAAGTCACAGGAAAGTCAGAGGTTGGTGAAGACGTCACATTATTGAAGGAGCAAAAGGGGCTGAGCTTCAGAAGATAAGTAAAAGAAGAGTCTGAATATGGGGATTGAAAAAATTGTTATTGGAAGAAATAATAACAAGTAGAGATTACCGTAAGTGTGCTGATTTGATGGCAAAATTGCACAAGTTTTAACCAAATGACTCATTTTTTAAATGAAGAGCATTACAAGGGAATGGTTAGGGGCTGTTCACAGTACAGATGGTCCGATAGTCTAGAGGGGTGGGGGAGGGAGCCGACTGGAGATCTCCTTGTATAATATAAAATTGAGGGCATGTTTGAGGTTCTTTAGTGAACCTCTTTACATGGATATGATATAGATATATACACACACACAAGGCGAAAGGCAACTAAGGTTCAAGTGTGGCCTTAGAACAATGCCATTGTAGTCACATAGAATTTCTATGTGGAAAGAGAACGATTTGCTTATCATTTCTCACCTATTGACTAAATATTCATGATGATGTATTAAAAATATGCCTGAAGAATTTCGATTTGTGGCAGTGACTGAGGGCTAACACAGAAAGGTAGAGGTAAGTGTCTCTGAAGAAAAATCTGATCCCTCACATTTCCCAGGAGATTGGTACTGTCAAGGGAAATACCTGGTCTGGTCAGGAAGAAACCAGAGCAAGAAAGAGTGCAGGCCAAAGCCTTTCCATGGGGTTCCTGCAGGAAAGTTAAAGCGGGGCAGAGGACTGCTCAGGATTGGCTAGTTTGAGTCATCTCCATGAGCTGCCAGAGTGAGCTCAGCTGCCTAGGACCTTGTCTAAGGGTGAGGACGTGGGGGTCTTAGTGTGAGAGAGTTATACAAGGAGGTGGCTGGGGCTGCAGATTGGGGATTGGCTGGTTAGCTTGTGAGAGACATGGTCCTGCCAGGCCCAGCCCTTTGCTATCCCTAGGAATTGACCAGTCCCACAGTCTATCCCTGGATAACAAGCTTGATAAGAAGCAAAAAATATTATAAAATACAGAAAGAAAATCAATACAAATCGTGTCAATTTACATTTTAGTGTTAGTTTTCTCTGAGAAATTCCAATGACTTGTTCTAAGTCAAAAAAAAATTTTTGGTTATTTTTTTCCCTTATTTTTTTTTTTTTTCCCGTTTTCCTTTTTTTTTTTTTAATATGAGGAGTTGAGAGAACAAAGAAGAAGTTTAATGTTCAGAGAAGTGATTATATTGACAATAAGTAAATTTTAACAGTTGGTGAAGGAGGCACAAAGCAGAAAAGGACAGGTGGGTTTCTGAGTAATCAAGTTTAAATAATTAGAGCTTATGTTTAGAGAGTGGGATATTTGAATTTCTGACTTTGTGAGTGATTAAGTTGTGAATATTGACAGGTGCTGAGCATTAAGAAAGTCTAACTTCACTGCACATAAAGGGTCCGAGGCTCTAAGAGGTTAGAACTGGTCAGATCATCAGTGTGAAATGTGAAGACATCTAGGATGATGACGGAAAAACTGTGGGGGAAGGAAGAGAATGTGAGTGAGTGACTGTTTAAATAATGAGGAATGGCCAGGATCTGAGCAAATGGCAGAAATAAGGAGGAGAATATAATTTTCTAACTGTGATTCTAAAGGAAAAATACAAATTCCCCACCACGGGCTTTTGATCTTTAACAGAACTCATGTGGGTTTCTTTTAAATTTAGAGATGCAGATCAAAATGAAACAGCTGAAAGAAATATAAAGCACAAAGGCTGTTCTGAAGTAGCTCCTTTTGGGTATCAGTGGTATGCCTCCTAATGCCGTGACCCTTTAAAATAGTTTCTCATGTTGTGCTGACCCCCAACCTTAAAATTATTTTTGTTGCTACTGTATCTCTGTAATTTTGCTACAGTTATAAATCGTGATGTAAATATCTGATATGCAGGATGTATTTTCATTGTTACAAAGAGGTCACAACCCACAGGTTGAGAACCACTGGAGGTGGTCATAAGTCTTAAGACTGGTTCGGACTGTTTTAAGCTACCTTAGTTGTCTCGGTACACTTTAGTTAATTGCAATAGTACAGCGCACACCTAATGGGAAATACTGTGTAGGCTTGGCCTGTATTACATATAAATCTACAATGAAGTGGAAAGAGAGCTTCATGTCACTTATCAGAAAGATGTTTAAGGCTCCATAAACAGACAGTACAGATTTTACTCTCCAGAGAATCCCCCTCTGGGAGTGAGAGGCCTGTGTGAGTAACCTCTGATAAACAGATCTGACCCAGCAAGCTGGAGTTGTCTGGGTCACCTCCTTGGTCTCTTGGCACCAGCTCAGTTTAGACCGTGGCTTTCCTCTACCACCCGGAACTTTCTCCAAACAGACTCTTGATGGAGTATTAATGTAACGGGAATGACATTGGGATCAGGACTTTGATGTGGGGAAGGTGTGAAATTATACACTGGAGGAGTGCAAGGTGGATGTGTAAAGGCCAGTTCATCATTTGAGTCTCAGAGATGGAAATAAAATCCAGAGGTGGAGAATAGACAGAACTTCAAAAAACATTTGCAATAGAATTTCTGACAGGTGTGAAGAAATATTTAGCCAGGATGGGAGGAAACAGGATTAGATACAGAGCAAGAAGATCCAAATCATTCTAAGGGTTGCAACAGACCAGAATATAAATACAGGAAGGGGTGTTATTACATTCATCAGTGACTTCCTTCCTTCCTTCCTTCCTTCCTTCCTTCCTTCCTTCCTTCCTTCCTTCTTTCTTTCTTGACAGAGTTTCACTATGTAGCCCTCGGTAGAGTACATGGCATCATAGCTCACAGCAACCTCATACTCTTGGGCTTAAGCCTCTTGCCTCAGCCTCCCAAGTAGCTGGGAAAACAGGTGCATGCCACAATGCCAGGCTATTTCTGTTGTTGTATTGTCATTGTTGTTTAGCGGGCTGGGCCGGCTTCAATCCCTGCAGCCCCAGTGTATGTGACCGACGCCCTAACCACTGAGCAATGGGTGCCAAACCTATCATTTTCTTTCATAGGAATTGGCATTTACACAGGTGAGGTAACAATCAGTGGATGAGGCAAGTTTTTGTTGGTCACTGAAAAAGAGGGAATTTCTCTAAGAATATTAGTCTTAAGTCCAAAATAAATTCAAATAAGGTTGTCAGTTCTCTACTATTAAAAGTATTTATGCTAAATATTATTGAAATGATAAATAAATCATTCATTTTCAACGTAATATTTATTAAGCTTATCTCAGCTTCTGCTTCTTAGAGCAAGTCAAATTAACAAAGGCACCAATTCCAATAACAGAATTAGAAATAAGAGCACTGTAATTTCTAAAGACTATCATGTCATTTAATTCTAACATTGGACATATTTTGCATGACGGCCTAGGCATATGCTTTTGATAATATTTAGTCCCTGACTTTGGCAATTGAATGAAGTTTATACTTCATGTTAGTATATTCAAACACGGCTTTCAAGAAGTAACACAGTAGTGAAATGATTGCTTTATTTTCAAAAATTTAACTTTCCAAAATAATCTTTATCATGAAATCTGTCATGAATATCAAAAGATGCTTATAATACTATATACTGCTAAATCATGAATCAGAATATTAGTTTAGAAAACTTGTAATTTAAAAAATTCATTTCATATAAGAATGTCATAGAAACCAAAGCAAATATGTCAGTCAGCTGATGTATATAATATACTCTCATACAAGCATGTTTTTATGTGTTCTTTCGTGTTAAAAAAAAAGATCTCTTTGAAAAGAATAGATAAAAAGAAATCATGGTAGTCACAAGATAGTTGCAGAAAATAAACTCATAAACAAAATGTAGTTGTCATAGAAAGTATTTGCAAAGTTGTCTGATAAAAGACTGTTATCAGAAGTGTGCAAAGAACTCTTTGAACTCAACACTAAGAAGACTAACACCCCAAAGTGCATCAATGTACACAGTTACCATTCAATAAAAAAAAAAAAAAAAAAAAAAAAAATTCAAAAAGTGGACTAACGACCTTCAAAGATTACTCATCCAAGAGGACGTTCAGATGGCCAATAAGCATATGAAAAGAGCCTCATTATCATATATTGTCAGGGAAATGCAAACTAAAACACTATGAACTATCATCACACATTTCTCACAATGGCAAAATTCAGAATACTGACAACACAAAATGCTGAAAAAGATGTGGAGCAGCAGGAACTGCCATTAAGGCTTGTGGGAACGTGAAAGAATATAGTCACTTTGGAAGCCAGGGTGGTGCCGCCTTATAAAACTAACCATATTCCCACCATAGGATTCAGCAATTGTACTTCTTGGTCTTTACTCAGATATATTTAAAAACATGTCTCTACAAAAACCTACAGACAGATGTTTATAGTGGCTTTAGTCATAATTGCCAAAAGCCACAAGCAACTGGCTTTCCTTCAATGAGTGGCTAAACTGTGGTGCATCCACGCAAGGCAGTATTACTCAGCGCTGCAAAGAAGTGAGCCGTCAGAGCTGTGGAAAGATAGAAGAACCTATAATTCCATGCATATTACCAAGTGAAAGAAGGCAATCTAAACATGCCACGTACTATATGATCAAAACTACATGATATTCTGGAAAACAAAAAACTATGGAGACAGTAGAAAGGTCGTTGGTCACTGGGGATAGGAGGAAGGTGGACATAGGTGAAATAGGGGATTTTTAGTGCAAACTGTTCAGTATGATTTGATAATAGTAGAAATGCATCATAGTGTATTTTAAAACCCATAAAAGGTACAATAGATCGCTGATTACAAATCACCCTAATAGATGTAATAATAATAAAAAAGTTCAGAATATTGTGAGAATTACCAAAATGTGATTACAGAGGCATGAAGTGAGCCCATGCTGTGGGAAAAATGGTGCTGAGAGATTTGACTGACACCAGGTTGCCCCAAACCTTCCATTTGTGAAAAGAAGCAGTATCTGGGGAGTATGATAAAGTTAACTGCAATAAAACAAAATATTTCTGTATCATGAGGTCACTGTGTCTAAGTCTTTGCCCTGTCCTGACCCCAACATCTTCCTTTTCTGTATTCTCACTGCTGAAATTGCAATGGCTCAAAATAAAAACAGGAGAATGTTTACTGATGTCTCATAATATGAACTTTGACTTAAATTATCAGTAACATTTTAGATAATCTTTTATTAGATATTGATTAATGACTCTGAGATTAAATTTCTGCATCTCTAAATTGAAAGATTCCTCCATGAAGAGGTGACTGTGAGGAATTAAATGACTATTTGTTGTAAAATTAAAAAGTTTTTTGGCTCAGCACCTGTGGCTCAAGCAGCTAAGGCACCAGCCACATACACCTAAGGTGGTGGGTTCGAATCCAGCCCAGGCCCACCAGACAACAGTGACGACTGCAACCAAAAAATGGCCAGGTGTTGTGGCGGGCACCTGTGGTCCCAGCTACTTGGGAGGCGGAGGCAGAAGACTCACTTGAGTCCAGGAGTTGGAGGTTGCTGTGAGCTGTGACACCACAGCACTCTACCCAGGGTGACAGCTTGAGGTTCTGTCTACAAAAAAGAAAAAGAGAAAAGTTTCTTGTCTGATGCATGATGTTCTTTTCCAGTGGCAAGGATAAAATTGGAAATAAAGCTTAGTTCTAGATATTTTCAAATTGTAAACAAATTCATTAAAGATGACTTCATGAAGGAGTTAATTTGTATTTGGCCTTGAAGGGAGGTTAAAGTTCCGCTGGATAGAAAGATATGATAGGAAAGTGAGTACTCAGTGGTTAGCTAGAAAGCGCACCTGCAGTTTGTTTTAGGGGGTGTATACTGGAGATAAAGCTGCCAGAGTCTACATTTAAAGACTATAATTGAAAACATAGGAGTAGATGAAACTTTTGAAAGAGAGGATCAGTTTTCTCATTATCAAGAATTTCCTTGGTGATACTGTAATGCAAGTCTTATTCTCTATGTGAAGCCAATTACAGTATTGAATTGTACATGGATATTGAAATCCGTCTTTGAGACTGCCCGATGTCTAGTCAGAACCGTGTCTCTCTACTGGCTGCTCCCAAGCATGGCCAAATACTTGGAGTGACATTAAGTTACTGGCCAAGGGGCCAAATATACAATTTATAAAACCTCTTCAAATAAGGAAACTATTAACTTCTGGCCAGAAATATAATTCCCCATATGTCATGATGAAAGAGATTGGCCTTTGGAGTCTATTTTTGTTTAGGTCTTGGTGAGTGTGCAGAAGTGATGATAACAGAGTGTTCACAGTGAAAATCAAACATGTTACCAAAAGCCTAGAACTCTTGCATTAGTTTGACAGTTTATATCTCTCTTTTAGCAAGTACCACTTAAATTCAAAATGCTAAATATAACTGTATTGATTAAGGAGGTTGTGCCTGTCATTTGTGCTTTAGTTGAAAATATAAAATAGTAATGCTAAAGGAATTCTGTGCAGTAGGCTTTGTCAAATTTTAATGTAAGCATAAATTATCTGCAGAAGCTTTTAAAATACAGAAACTATTTAAGTAGGTTTGGAGATGAACCTGAAATTACTCATGTCTAATAATCTCCCAGCTGATGGCAGTGATTTTGGTCTTTGGCCATACTTTATAAACAACAGGCAATGCATCTTGATAATGTAGATGCCCGGAACCTGTAGGGATATAACAGAACACACTCAAAGAAGAGGAAGCCAACAAAGGAAGAAGTGAGTCTTCCTATTTGTTTTTTGTTTCCCGCCCCCATAGGAGCATATCTGTAATATGCCATGAAGTGAGGCGGGGCTGTGAATTCCAGAAGCCCGTATAAGCAAAACAGAGAAATCATGGACATGTCTGCATTGAATTCAGTCACTATCTGTTAAGTTCCTATAAATTAAGTCCCTATCATATCCACTTAATATCTTGTTTTCATGGTGCTTTATCCTTCAAGGATCAGGGCTTAAAGTCTCATGTGAGTGTGTGTGAGCATCATATATACATGTAACATAATTTAACCAATAATTGTTAAATTTTTAGTATCTTCAAAGAACGATTACTTTCCTGTTACCGAGGATGAAAATAATGAGCACCACATATTGTCTCCAAAGTTTAAATTTATCTCTGAGGGGATCAAGCAAATGCTTGATACATGTTATTCAGAAAAGCTGGCAATACTTTTTATTAAATAATTATTTTAAATGTTATAACTATGTTTGAACGAGTTATCTTTAGACCAACATCAGACTTGAATGACAGATGCCACTATATTGCTTCTCAACAAAGACCATACCGGTTAATTCTCAAATATATTTTTGGAGTATCACTGCTTCTATTTTTATAGGAGCAAATTGCAGCTCCTAATTATTCTAGTTATTTATATGGTATAACAAATCATCCCACCTTAGTGCTATGAAACAACAGTCATCAATATTGTGGTTCTGGGTGTTGCCTGGGCTCAGCTGAATAGTTCCCACCTGGAGTCTTCCATGGAGCTGAAGGCAGGTAGCTGTTGGCAAAGCAGGCACAGCAGACTTTCTCTCTCCTGTATCTGGCGCTTGCTGCCAGGGGGAAGCTGGGACTTCAAATGAGTGTTGGCAGAGGCACATACACAGGGCTTTTCTAGAGTTGGGACGTCTTCACCATTCGGTGTCTTGGCTTCTGGTGATGAGCTTCCCGAGAGAGATGGCCAGGGGGACTCTGTATCACCGTTCATGACCTTGCCTTGAAAGTCATACTCATGTCACCTTTGATATGTTTGGTCATTAGGAAGGATTCACTATGGCCACCCACAATCCAGGGGAGTACACATATCAAAGAAATGTGTAGATATGAGTCTGTAGAACTACCTCACATGTTAGGTTTGCCCAGTGACAAAAACACCTTGTATAATATAAGGCTAATATGGAATTTCATTTCATCAGGTTTTAAACATATTCCCCTAACTACCATGCCATAGCATCTTATTTTAACTGATACCTCTTGTATGAGATTTATACTAACTTAGACCATTCTGTGGTAGTAAAGATAAAATAGATGGAAGAAAAATAAAGACTACTCTGGCAGTTTCTCCAACGATTTCACTCAATTTTATTTATTATGTTATGCATGATCTTAGATTTTCTAGATGTTATTTTCTCCACCACTGAGAGACTTAGTCTACTCTCACCCCTCTGCAAGTCTCATCAACACAACAGGGCACACCCTTTATCACCAGCTCAGGGGTCAGGAGTTAGACACTTTCAGTTTGTTCCTTCAAAGGTTTTAACTTTTACATTCTCAAAATTGCCACCGTTTTAGAAGTTCTCAATATCAAATTCCCCAAATTTCAAAATTACAGATGCATATAATGCTTTTTTTTTTTTTTTTTTTTTGAGACAGAGCCTCAAGGTATCCCCCTGGGCAGAGTGCGGTGGCTTCACAGCTCACAGCAACCTCCAACTCCTGGGCTCAAGTGAGTCTCCTGCCTCAGCCCCTCAAGTAGCTGGGACCACAGGCGCCTGCCACAACGCCCGGCTATTTTTTGGTTGCAGCCATTCATTGTTGTTTGGCAGGTCTGGGCTGGATTTGAACCTGCCACCTCAGGTGTATGTGGCTGGCACCTTAGCCACTTGAGCCATAGGCACCGAGCCATGTAATGCTTTTAATACATTTGCTCAATAAGTTAATTCTTATAAAGTACTTAAAACTCTGTTGGGTATATAGTAAACATTCAAACAAATGGTAACTTTAAAATGATCCAAGTATTATGAAAATGATTTTTTTAGAAAATCTTATTTTTACATGTATATTACATTATACAGATGACATTATGTATCCATTAACTTTGACCAAAACCAACATGCGATATGCCTCCTTCTTAGCAAAGTATCTCAAGAATGGAAAAAAAAGTATCCAATGTACTCAGTCTTACTATGAAACCAGTTTATAACTTTCTTATGAAAGGTTATAGCCCAAGAAGAAGGGGAAGGGGAGGGGGGAGGATGAGTGGAAGGAGGGTAATTGGTGGGACCACACCTACGGTGCACCTTCCAAGGGTACATGTGAAATTTACTAGGTGTAGAATATAAATGGCTTAACACAATAACTCAGAAAATGCCGTGAAGGCTATGTTAACCAGTTTGATGAAAGCATTTCAAATTGTATATAAAACTAGCACATTGTACCCATGATTGCATTAATGTGCACAGCTATGATTTAATAAAATAAAAAAATTTTAAAAAAAGAAATGGAAAATTTCATTATGACTAGAGCCTTCCTTACCATAAAAAGATTTAACCAGGAGGCAAAGAAAAATGAGCAGTTAAAACCCCTTTAAACAAGAAATCTACAAAAATTTACCACCTATGTGTGATCATACACAAGGGCATATATTTTATATGCCGTTACTCTGCAAGAGCAGAGCAGACCTGTGAGGCCATAGCACTTTGCATCTGAAAACTTGGGATAAGAAAGGAAAACAGCAGAGCTAGCTTCTTCCAATTAAATAATTGATGCATCTGTTGTTTCTTCTTTCTCGTCTTAAGTAATATACACATAAGAAAGGAGTAATTTGGGAGACTAGCATTTATATGTTATTTCAGAATACTATGAGGTACACAAGTTTTGTTTACATAATTTGCTTCTGTGCAGATTGATACAGGTTGGGTCAAAGTCATACGTGTGCCCTTCACCCAGATAGTGTAAATTTACCCACCCTTCTCCCCCCTCCTCCCACCTGCTTGATTTTCATTGAGTTTTAATGTCACATGTACACAGAAGTGTTGATCAATTAGTTCCAACTTGGTAATGAGTACATGTCATTAAATTATGAGTAACTTTCTGAAATTTACCTAGCTTCTTTGTACTGTGGAGGTTTCCTTATCTGTAAAATCGCATGTGGGCTAGAGTGTTCTCAAAGACATCTTTTACTTCATTTCCTTTGGGAAGGAACCCAGCATATGGAATTGCTGGGTCAAATGGTAGGTCTACATTTATTTCTTTGAGGAATTTCCTAAACTCTGTTTATAGAATTGCAATTGTGCCAGTTTGCAGTCTCAGTAACAGTGTGGAAGCGTTCTTTTCTCTGCATCCATGCTAGCTTCTGTTGTTTTATGACCTAATAATGGTCATTCTTATAGGTATAAAGTGGTGTCTCATTACAGTTATATTAACCCTTTCCCTGAAGATTAGTGAAGTTGACTATTTTCTCATATGTTTTTGTCCAACTGTCTTTCAATAAACTTCTGTTCATGTCTTCTGCCTGCTTTTTGATGGGGTTGTTTTTTACTTGCTGATATGCTTAAATTATTCATTGATTCTAGATATTAGAACTTAGTAAAATGTACAGTTGGCAAATATCTTCCCCCATTCTGTAGGCTTCCTGTTTCCCGCACTGATTATTTCCTTTGCTGTGCCAAAGCTTTCCATTTAAGTCCCATGGATTTATTTTTGTTGTTGTTGTTATATTTGCTATTGGGGTCTTAGTCATAAATGCTTTGCCTAGGCCGGTTTTTCCTATGAAATTTCTTCCTAGAAGAGTTTGTCCAATGTTTTCTTCCAAAATTTTTGTGGTTTCATGCCTTATATTTAAGTTTCTTATCCATCTTAAATTAATTTTTGTAAGTGGTAAGAAACAGAGGTAGGGGTCCTCTTTCATTCTTCTGCATATGGCTCTCCAATCTCCCAGCACCATTTATTGAATAGAACTTCCTTATCCCAGTGTATATTGTTGATTGCATTGTTGGCAATCCGCTGTAGGTAGATGATTGTATTTATGAGTTATCTCTGGGGTTCCGTTGGTCTGTGTCTCTACTTTTATACTAGCACCTTGCTCTTTTGATTACAGTATCCTCTATCAGGATCTATCATATCTCAGGTAAAGTGATACTTCCAGACTTGTTACTTTGGATTTTGAGATCTTTATTGGTTCCAAATGAAGCTTAGGAATATTTCTTCTAGATCTGTGGAATATGATGTTGGTATTTTTATGTGGATGCATTGACTCTGTAAATCTCTTTGGGCAGTATGGACATTTTAGTGATGCTGATTTTACCACCCATGAGTCATGGACTTTTTCCCAGTTGTTTGTGTCATCTACAATTTCTTTCATCGGTGTTTTATAGTTTGACTTATGAAGTTCTTTCCCCTCCTTGGTTATGTATATTACTAGGTATTTTATTTTCTTCGCAGCCATGGTGAATAGTGTTAACTCCTTTATTTGACTCTCAGCTTGAGTGTTATTAGTGTACAGAAATGCTATAGATTTGTGTACATTGATTTTGTAACTTGGGACTTTGCTGAATTTATTTATTGATTCCAGGGATCCTTTGGTGTAATCTTTTGGGGTTTATAGATACAATATCATATCATCATCAAGCTGAGATTGTTTGATCCTTTCTTTCCCAATTTGGATGTCTTTCAGTTCCCGCTCTTGCCTGAATGATCTGGCTACGACTTCCAATTCCCATATATGCTACTGTTACATCAACCCTTCATCCTTATAAAATGCCATTGTTTACCACCTAAATTATTTTTAACTTACATTATTTCTTTCTGACATTTATACAGATATAAAAACATTCTTTTAATTACTTGTTGGCACAGAATAGATTTTTCCCATATTTTTACATTTTCATTCTTTATCTTTGCACATTTAAGCCAAATGTATTTGTATTTTGTTTTTGTTTTCTTTTTTTTTTAGTTTGTTTTAACCAGTTCTCATGGTATTATCTAAATATTTGAAATATTTAGACTATTATATTGTCCTATTTTCCTATTGAGCTACATCTGTATTTATCATTCCTTGAGTTTATAGAGTTTTTTTTTTTTTTTTTTAATTTCTCTTTGGAGGTGAGTGCTGGGTGAGTGAGGGAAGCTTCATCTGTATTTGCAGCCACTCTCATTTTCTCACATTACCACCTGAACTCTGCCTTCTTTTAGATCAAGGGAGCATTAGATTCTTATAGGAGCATAAACTTATTATAAACTGTGCATGGGAGGGACCTAGGTTGCGCTCTCCTTGTGAGAATCTAATGCCTGATGATGTGAGATGGAGCTGAGGCAGTGATGCTAGCACTAGAACCATCTAGTTGCGGGAAAACAAGCTTAGAGCTCCCATTGATTCTGCTTAATGGTGAATTGCAGTTATTTCATTATGTATTACAATTTAATTGTAATAGAAATAAGTGCAAAATAAATATAGTGTACTTGAATCATCCTAAACCCATCCCACACTCACACTGGTGCATAGAAAAATTGTCTTCCATGAAACTGGTGCCTGGTGCCAACAGGACTGGGGACAGCTGGTCTAGAGGATGGACTTGTTAAAGATGGGGAACTCTGAAACTCAGTGCCTATGATAACCTGTTTTACTAACGTAACTCAAGTTACTGAGGCAAGTCTTTGGGAATCTACAGAAAGGGAAACAATGAACCTTCAGGACATCTGAGTTTGCCTTTCCTCATTCTGATCTTTGTAAAACCCTGAATTTCGTTCCAAAAATTCTAAAATGCAGTTCTTAATAATGTCATGGCGTGAAAGTATATTGAGTAAATAAGGGCTTGTATAAATACGTGTTCAATTTCTGCAGCTCTTTGGCCAGACTTGTTTAGAATTAAAGTGTTTGACGAATTTATTATTTCCAATCCATTGGAAGTTAATTGATTTATAAAGATAATTCCCATTGTGATCGCACATAAAGAACAAAATGGAAGCACTGTATTTCAAGTACACTTGGGGAATCTTGTTGATAAAGATACATTGATTATTTAAATTTGGGGTATAAAGAACAAGTTAGATCAGTTTGGAAAAAAGAAGTGTGGCAGATTTTCTTGAGGTCGTGTTATGCATAGCCACTCCAAATATTGTTAAAATTGTAACAACATTGTGTATGATTTTATTTAATGGAGAATTTCATTGCCTTATTCAAGCATTAACTCTAGCAACCGAGATCATATAACAGTTCTGCCTTTTCTTCTGTGCACCTGCTACGATAAGACTAGTGCAGTGTTGCCCTTGTTCTCGACGTCCTCTTTTTCTCCTACTAGTTTATTCAAATGCTCTCCCTTGCCTGGGACACACAGGACTTAGTCATAAAGATTGTATTTTCTTTTGTGTGGAGACACATCCTTTAGAAAATCCCCTTAAATTGATATTTGTCTCCCTTCTCAGTCCTCCATCGTAATTATCCAATCTTGGCATCTGTGAAGAGAGATCTAGGTTCCAAAAGCAATCTGTAGAAGAAAAGTGATCTTTGCTGCTACTGAGATAGTAAGTACTGTCCACTCCAGGAGTTTCAAAGTCTGAGAAATTTTGGTCCAACCTTCATTAGTCATGAATTGACAACTCCAGTATTAGTTACTTCCCCATATTGGTGTTTTAGATTTGGAAATATTTACATCATTCTGAGGATGCTGGGATGGACTAAAGAATATTATTATAAATGGTTAAGTACATAATTTGGTCATTGTTTTTGGCCATTTTTTTTTGAGTCTAGATCATCACCAAACAAATACCATTACAACTCTAGCTCCAGTAATTTTCCTGATATGCAATGAATGTTTTGATTATTTTTTCCCCATAACTACATTTTTAAAGAATGTAATAATTCCAACTATGGAAGTTCTCTGGAACCTCTAAAAGACAGACAGTAGAGGATTAAAAAAAAGAAAACAACAACCACATTTGTTTTACTGTCTATAAAAGGGCGTAATTCATTCAAGAGAAATGGAGCACCAATGAGTTAAACATAATGTACAACTTATTTGTTAGGTTTGGGAGCAAGTAATAGTTTCAGCAGAAGAAGGCAATACATATATTAGATTTCTTTCTTTCTTTTTTCTTTTAAAATATTTTCATATTTGATTTGGTAAAGAAAATTTTCTACCTGATGAATTTTAACTATTATAACTTTACATACAACATTACCACAAATTTTCTTATCCCTTACATCACCACAAGGGATTTTAATAACTTACCACGGAAGTTTTAAAGGCCAGTATTTTGGAAAGCATTCTGCCACACGGCATGAGCAGATCATGGGTATTCAACAACTCATGACAGAATATTAATAAACTGTCTTAATGACCCTCAGATTTTTCCTATTGCTCAAGCAGCTGACTCAATCCCCAACAGCTATAATTAAACAGAGCAATCTGTCAAAGAAGATCGCTGTTCTTGTTAATTTGGTAAACCACCATATTGGCTTCCTCTGTTATGCTCTGCGGCTGACACATAATCTTGAAAGCTTTTCACCAAAGCAAACTGCCAGGGAATAAAACCCTAAACAAACAGCCTGCGGAATGAATTTGAAGATGCTGGAAAATTGTATCACTGGCTATTTTCAGTGTTCAAACTGGCTGTTCCTGGGGCAAATACAATAGAGAAATATCATTGTGTTTATGCATTGAAAGGAAAAAAAAAAGCCCAATAATTCTGGCATTATATTGTTCTCCGGTAACTGAATCTCACAATGGATCAGTTGGAAGCTACTATTTTATTATAGGGGAGATAGATGCTTCAAGCAATTTGTTTTCCTGAAAACTGTTATCAGATAAGTCAAATTCTCTTGTTAAATGAACTTCTCATATTCTTTGGTGCTCTCTCATCTTCCCTCCATAATAAATTATAGCCTTTATCTATAGTCTATTCTGAGCAGCAGGTCCTCTGTGTCTAAAACAAATTTACGTGAAAAACAGAAACAGTTCAATAGGACCGATTTTATATTCACAGAGTTAGCACATAACAGAATGCTGCACAGCCTAGGAGCCAGGGCAGCTTAGACTGGGTGTATAGTAGGCAAATAGGAATTGAAATCAGAAGGAAGCTAAAGCTTTCTAATCAAGGCCACACCTAAGAATTCACACGTTGACTATAAATACATTGCTGAGCTGATTTTGCAACTAGAGGTTTTATGACATCTCGTTCTGATTGAGATCTTCACAAATAAGATGAAAAACTGTAAAACCCGCCTTTTTCTGACCATATGCGGTTTTCAGTAACTATCTTACAGGGTCATTAATCTTATTATCCTTATTTCTCGTGTCCTTCCTTCGCCATGAAATTGCAGCTCACAGATGGTCAAGCATAGTCTCATTTAGTCTCCTCTTTTTCTGCTGTGACCAGAGTTTGCTATTAATTTCTATCTCCAGACCTGACCATTTTTAGAACAAGAAAAGTAAAACAATGATCACGTGCAGGGATATGTTCCATCATCTCTTGAAATATTAGAACTCACAATCCAAAACTAAAAATTGCTCTTTCTGTGAAAAAAAAAAAAAAAGTTGCCATTGCCTGACTTTCTGTGAAAAATCAGTACTCCTATGACCCATTTTAGAGACATTCTTTTATTAAAAACCATATTATTATTTTAAGGACATTCCATTACAAGAGAGGAAAACTGGCCCTCTAAGTGAAATATGTGCATTTCATACATTTTTCACTGACAATAAAACTAGACAGAAAAATCAATTTTGATGAACACTTTTTGGGCATTTCTGGGTCATTTTGATTTCACTTAGGTTGTAAGAGCTGGAAGGAAATGTTGGCAGACACAAAGTGACATACAAATGCTTTTTTTATAAATAATTTTAGAAGTGCCTCATAAACATTTGTGTTTAGTAAGATAAATCGCCTATAAATCAATTTTATCCTACCTGGTATCCTGACTGTCCAGGCAGCAGACTTGTATGAGAGATGAGTAGCTTATTAGTTATGCTACTGTGAACTTTAATATTTCTTAAGAATCCTAGATGAAAAGAATATTTTTAGATGAACATGTGAAGAAAACTTTAAAACTGTATAGGTACAGCAACTATGGAAAGTAAACTTGAACCTTTTACATTGCTCTCTGTAAAATTTTAATCAAACAAAAGTGCTGAGCTGCAGTATTCAAAAATCAATAATCCACCCCAAAATAGTTCCCCTTCTGTATCCCCACATCTCCTTCAGTCTGTGTTTTAGTCATTTGGGGGCAATCTGTCTTCTGTTGTTTTGAGTTATGGTCATTGTTACGTTATTAACCGCAGAGAATGCTCTTTTAAACGTTAAGTGGTTGGGGTGAGATTTTAAAGACAGGGCCAGATTGCTGTAAGATCAACTAAGGGAGATTGAGACTTGAGGATTTCAGGAAGCTGGTCACTTTCCAATAGATTTTCTCTAATTCTTGCATTATTTGGATCAATAAAAATAATCCTAGCAAAGAGAGGGCCTGTTTCCCTCATTTGTGTCCTGTGCCCACCCCTAGAATTTGGGCAGGCAACACATCCCAAATATAAAGCTATCAAGCGCTCAGGAAATGAAGTAGGAAGGGATCAGAAGGTGGGATGTAAGTGAAAGTGGAGGAAAAGTGGATGGCCACGTTAACAGCAGCGTCACAGCAAACATTCCCTCTGCTCAGCTCCGGAAGCATTGAGCTCAATGACGTATTCAAAATTAAAAAGTACTTAGCTGTTGTTTGTTTGCAGGAATGAGGTATCTGAGTTTGTTATTTATTTCTTCATTGACAGGGAATCAAGAAAGGAGAAAATAAACGTCCTTTCACATCGCCCTTAACAAAAATCAGTAAAATGCCTATAATATGCCTTGTTTGTATGCAAGGCCCTTGGCTATTTACAAAGCATTTTGCTATCTATTATTTTACTTAAATCTTAATTCAACCATTAGTTTATGGTATTTTTTTTTTAATTTTACAGATGAAAATGACTTGATAATGAGCAAAATAGATCTACGTATACTAAATGCAGTTCAAGATATAGAAAAGATACTGTCTTCTTTTCACAGCACCAGTTAAACAAAAAAAAAAAAAAAAACCAAAACAGATAGTGCTGAGTCATAGGTACCCAGGAGCACCTTACATGCTGTGTGTGTGTGTGTGTGTGCCCGTTCAC
>NW_003852449.1:6222986-6240474 GCF_000181295.1 Otolemur garnettii | reverse complement strand
GGGGGGGGGGTAGCCAAACAACAACGAAACCCAAACCAACCAGACAACAAACAAAAGCACCAAACTTTTAAATGAAGAAAATATGATAAGTTAAATATTCACCCTTTAAATCATGTAGATACATGAAACTGTGGTCCTCTTTATTTTTAATTCACGAAAAGTCTTTGCGGCCAGGATTGATTTCATTACCTTCCTTGCTGCCTACTGTATTCTGAGTCTTTCCGTACCTTTGAGTCTGTCTGTTATCTAGTCAAAATATGACTTGGAGCATATTTTTCAGATGAGAAAATATAAGTCAATACCCACTGTTATTGTTGAAAATATAAATAATTCCAGATGTGGAGCCAAACAATAGACGCAATTGCTTGCCGTTCACTAATTAGTAAAGGGCGAATTTTCATTCTGTCTGCGACATAAGACTAAGGTCGGAGCACTTGTTAGCAGTCAAAGAAAAGTGGATTTTTCCTTGATGTTATGCAACATAAAACCAAATACATATTTAACCTTCAAGTAGATTTTGTGTAGAGAAACTGCTGTCTGATCCCAAACTTTGATTTTTAAAGTTGTCTAATTTTAATATGGAACAGCCACAAAATAATATTATCAAACTTAGGCAATGCAGAAAGGAAAATGTTAGAATGGTCAGCAATACACTTACTACCTACTCTCAACTAAAAGACATGTTTTTGGCTGGGCATGCGGGCTCACGCCTGTAATCCTAGCACTCTGGGAGAATGAGGTGAGTGGATTATCCTGAGCTCACAGGTTCGAGACCATCCTCAGCCAAAGGGAGACCCCCACCTCCATGGCGTATGCCAATCCACTACCCTTCTTACTTAGAGGTAACCATTATTCTGAATTTTGGTTTATGTATTTAGTTTTTGGTTTTCTGTATGACATTATCACATATGTTAATATCCCTAAACACTTTTTATTCATTTTTTAATTTCCAACTTTATAAAAAGAGAATCATAATTATGTCCTTCTGCAAAATGTCCGTGTTTGGGCTGGACATTCTTTTCATATCATCTATTTTCATGTATTAAAACAACTTCCTTCATTATTTTTGCTTGATGGTAAAGCCCTGGATTTTAACTCAGAACACCTCTGTTTCTGCCACTCTCTGTTCATTTCTTTCTTTCCATCTGTCCATCCATCCAGTATATAATGGCACAAGTAATGTGACTTTTGGACCCTTCGTATCTGAATTAACACTAAAACATTTGTTTCTTTTGGTTTATTGGGGCTTTCTCGAATTCAGAACATCATCGGGTCTTGTTTCCTTCTCTAATAATCACTGCCTCATTTGAAGTGTTTATGCCATTTACATGATATCATTTTTCTCCTGACTAAAGCATTTTATTAACTGTTCTTCTTATAATAGTTCAGGTCTACTGGTGTTGAATTTGTTCTGAATTAGCATATACGAACGTTATTTCACTTTCATTTTTAAAACATATATTCTCGAAGTAAAAATTCTAGCTTGACAGATTTCTTTCAGTTCTTTTTTCTAAATATTGCTTCAATGTTTTCTGTCCAGCGTTATTTTCCCTGCAGACAAAGCTGTCATCCTTACCCGTGTTCTCTGTGGACAGTGTGTCCTTCACTTGAACTTCTGTTAAGACACTGTCTTCATCTCTGGTGTTAGGCGTTTGGCTTATTGTGCTGAACCCGAGTTATGTTTTCCTTCATATTTCTTATACTTGGGTGGGCTGAGCTTCTTTATCTGTGGCTTTAGTTTTTAAACCAATTTTGCAGGTAAAATCGGGCGTAATTTCTGCACGTATTTTTCATCATGCACCTGTTCTGCTCCCCTTCTCCCGTGCGGGGCACCCCGACCACCGGCTCGTTAGGCTGCTTGGCGCCTCGCACAACTCTCTGACACTCGCTCGGTCCCCCGTCCTCTGTCTTCCCTGTGTTTTATTTTGGATACGTCTATTTACACGTGTTCAGGTTCACTCAGCATTTAGATCTGTAATCTCTACTGTCAATACATCTAAAGAACGATTTTTGTTTCTCTCAGGTGTTCTAGTTGTCATCCCTGGAAGTCTGATTCGTGTTGTATTTTCTATCTTCCTTTTTAACTTTACTATGCTTACTATTTCCTCTGGCTTCTGAGGCATAGGCAACAAATCTTTAATAATCCTTGGTATATCTTTGCCTACTGATTTCATCATTTGTGTCACTTCTGTATCTGTTTCAATCAATTGCTTCTTCTCTTTATTGTTGGTTATATTTTCCTATATCTTTGCAAATATGGTAGTATTTATTTCATATTTATTTATTTTTGTTATTGTGGATCAGGCTGGTTTCTAACTGCTGGGGTCAAGCGATCCTCCTGCCTCAGTCTCCCTAGTAGCTAAAATTACAAGTATACGGCACCACAGCTGGTGATAGTTCTGTAAATCTTTTATTGAATAGCAGACCGTATAAAACTTTTTCAGTGTTAGACTATTTTTATTCTGGTAAAAAATATTTCTAAGCTTCATTCTAGCAGGTACCTAAGTTCCGTTTAGATCTTGTTTGTATGCGTTGATAGGTAAGAGAGGGGCATGATTTTCTGATTACCTCTGAGGTAGTACCTCAGAAAGGCACTACCTTGCTGAGTGCTTGATCCACTGCCTGGTAAAGTTTGAGTCTTTCCAAATCTGATGGTTCTGGTATTATTTCTGGCCATGTGTGAATTCTGCAGATTTTTTTGCTCTAATAATTTTCAATGGTTCCTCTTTTGGATGGTAATTTTGTCAAATTCTATGTATTAACACTCAGCTGAAGACTGGAAGGAAATGCTCTGAAGACGCCTGGAGTTCTCTCCTGGTGCAGCTCATTCTTCTGTGTTCACAGTCTCAGCCTTTTGGCTTCTCAGGATTGCCAGGCTCAGCTCCTTAATTTCTATCTCTGCTGGGTTCCCCAACCTCTGCCAGGGGTGGAAACTTCTGGGTGATAAGCTGCTGCAATCACAGGGCTAATTTCGTTTGTTTCTTATCTCTCAAGGATTAGCATTCCTAATTCTGTGATGTACACGGGTGTAAAAATGGTGCTTTTGTGTTCTATGGACGGTAACCCCATAGGACGGTAAAGTCAGTCTTTATTACTCCAGCTTGTCTGGGAGTAAGAATCAATACCTAGCTCTTAATGAATGTTCCATGTTAGTTAGGAAAGTTCATGCAATGTATATATCATGTAGAAATGTAATAGAGAAGTCTTTGTTAATATAAATTTCCCTTAAAATTATCAAAACCTGATTTTAGGTGGTTGGTGCCTACCTCAAGTTTTATCTTCCTGACGATTCCCTTTAAGCCATCCCCACTTTTGACTAGGAGACCAGACTGTTTAGGTGGAATGAATTGACAATGACTAAAAAGTCAATTTTTCTATAAATGATTCTCTCCTGCCTTAATAAACTACTATAGTTTTGCAATGCAGCGTGATAGTTATGTACACAACAAAGAAAGTATGCCTTTGTGTCATGTCTGAAAACCCCATCTCATTTTTAGTTTCTTTAGATACTATGAAATTATATTCCCACAGGAGAGGAAAATTGGCATTAAGTCGGGAATGTGGTTATCTCTTGAGTTGCTTCGTAGTTCATAAAATGTGATTTTTGAAAAAAATCTTGTCCTAAGTATAAAATACAATGGATCTTTCTACCAGGCATCATATCAAATTAGCTTTGTTGAAAAGAGTTGAAAAGGAAACAGAAAATAAACATATTCATTCCAAAGATTATAAATAAGTACCAAGTATTTATCCTCCAATTTTAAGTAATAGAATTGTATCTTCTCTCTGAATATATAATCAAATGTTATAAGATTAGTTTACATGATAATTTAAGGAAATCACTGATTCACAAAATGCATTTATAAAATACTTTTAAGTATATGCATGAAATGAGACTAGACACAAAATATGGTGCCTTAAGGAACTTCCTTTAATGAATATATTAAAACGTGATTTTCAGTAATATAGCCAATATTTATTTTAAGAACTAAATTAGGATAGCATATTACACAGTCACCCATTTACATAAGACTGTTATTTTCAGAGGAAAAAACAACCGTCAAGCAGACCCTACACTCTAAATTAGAGGAATCCATTTTATTTGAAAGCTTACCACAGCTAACTGAGCCTTGGACTACTTGTGATTTTATTAATTTGGAAAAATATTCATCCTGCCTTAATTGAATTATTTATAAATATCTAGGACAAACAGTCTGATAGGTCACTTTAATAAATGAATGTGAAAAATATTCTAGCTGGTAAATAATTTTACACATTATCCATCAGTAGTGTGTATATATAAAAAGAAAAAAATAAGTCAAACTAGCAAAGAACATTTTTCCTAAAATAAGCAATCAAGAAAAAACAAATGCACACCAGAGACATGTCCTCAGGAATCGTTGCCCACCTCACAGTCCAAGGTTCCTTATCTCCTGGAACACAGAGCCACAAACCGTCATCCTCGGGAGGCAAATGGATTTGATAAATGCTTCTATTAATTGATTCCACAAATTAACTACTAATCCAGAGCTTTTGATTATGAGTCCTGCTAATCAATTTATTTGATAGCAAGCTTTCAGTGGTTTGTAAATTAAAAACTGCCTACATCTTTCTGGGTTGGCTTAATTAACAGATTTATCCTAGTTGTGAAAAAGCAAGATCTTCACTTTTAATTTCCTCCTGACCTGCTTTCCCTCTCCACAGGGTCTCTTTCAGAGGTTTTTCAGGAGACAATTAAAATGCTGTCAACAGATTAAAACACTACTTAGCCCAGAGGAATTTTTTCCAGGGCCTAGACATTATGTGGAGCCACTTTGAGATTGCTTTCATGGGAAAAATATTTTTCCACATCACCAGGTTATGCCTCACACGAGCACATGGGCATGAACATTGTCTCCTGTGCTGGGTCAAGATGCCGACACCATTATAGCTGACTCAGAGAGCCCAAGAGGGTCTGAGAAGTGGGCTGACTCCCGGGCTGTTTGTTCTTGTGGTTACACACCTTTTTCTATATGGAGGGGGGGTCAAAGAGCAAAATGTTATCATCCTAAGTTTTTATTACTTAAAGCCATTTGATTTTAGTTGGAATGAGATTTTAGAGATCAATAATTATGGACTTGTGTCTATCACTTTTTTTTTTTTTTTTGCCAGATTCTTCCACCATTTGAATCAATAGAGCCTGTCTTTCTCCCTCCCTCCCTTCCTTCCTTCCTTCTTTTCTTTTTTGTTGCTTGCAGTTCATTGAGGGTACTAAGAATTAGGTCACAATGATTGCATTTGTTAGGTAAAGTCCCTCTTGTAATTGTGTCCTGCCCCCACGAGGTGCGCCATACACTATATCCCTCCATCCCGCCCCCTCCCCGTCTCTCTTGTTCCCCTCCCCCCCAACTTGAATTGATTTGAGTTTTTGATGTGGATTTGTATTAGATCATTTACTGGCTTCATATTAGAATTGAGTACATTGTATTCTTCTCCATTCTTGTGATACTTTACCAAGAATTTGTTTCAAGTCTACCCAGGTTAATACAAAAGACGTAAAGTCTCTATCTTTTTTAATGGCTGAATAGTATTGGGTGAGTGCAAGTGACATTTAGAATTGACAACTTGTCAACATATATTCAATGTTATATACATACATGCAATGTAGTAAATGCATATTCAAATTTCATCATAGATTAAATTATCTGCGATAATACTTATCGTAGATTATAGGGGTAATGAGAGTTGGCATCCTTGTACCAAACATTACCTTGCTATAGGCTTTTCCCTAAAATGTAAAACATAAATATAAGAAATATAAGAGCAATTGCCATGGGAGGAACTAAGAAATTAAAAAATAATAAATAACCCTCTAGACTTTTCACTGAGTATAGGCAGAATTATGGCCCCAAGATTTTCTGTCCCCCTTCTGTACAAAGGCTTTGGGAAGGGATTTGCAGAAGTCATTAGGTTCCCAAATTACTTTGCCTTAAATTGTGGGGAGATTATCATAGTGGGTCTAAACTAATCAGGTGAAATTATAAAAGTACTGACTCTTGCTGGTCAGTTTGTTATGCAGCAATAAAAACCAATAAAATATCCAATATATATCATCCTAAAAATTCATAAAACATGTTAATCACAAAGCTAAAACAGACCTAGAAATTTTGTACCATGAAGTATTGGTTGTGCCTGCAATTGTCATGGTAACAATCCTATTGTTGCTGTAAGAAATTATCAGAAATTTGGACCTTAAAACAAATCAAAAAAGGCTATTGCTCACATTTACCCTTATCAAAAGTTTGATCTGGGTCTTCCCAAGCTACAGATAAGGTGTCAACAGTTTGCATCTCTTTTTCCTGAAGGCAGCAGTTCTGTGCCCCTGTTTACTCAGCTTGCTGGGGGAATTTACTACTTTGTAGTTGTGGAACTAAATCATACAATTTTATCAGTCAGAAGACTGACAGGAGTTTCATGGGCAAAGTTCAAGATGTTGGAAGTGATGTGTTCATTCTTGCAGGTTCTTGGGACCATCAGTATTTTTATCTTTTCCAGATTCTAGAGACCATTTTCTTTGGCACGTGCCCTTCCTTCATTTTTCACTTTCTCTTTCTGAGACAGAGTCTCATTCTATTGCCCTGAGCAGAGTTCTCTGGTGTCATCATAGCTCACAGCAACCTCAAACAACCTCTCAAGTAGCTGGAACTACAGGCACCTACCACCGCATCCAGCTAATTGGGTCTCACTCTTGTTCAGGCTAGTCTTGAACTCCTGAGCTCAAGCAATCCTCCCATCGTGGCCTCCCAGAGCGGTTAGGATTACAGGCATGAGCCATGGTACCCAGCTAGCCCCTTCCTTCATCTTACAGTCCATACTGGGTACAGTTCAGGATGCAGTGACTTCTACGTGGGCAGAAAATCAAGGCATTCAGCAAGAGAGACAAGACTTGGAGGAAAATGAAGTCACAGAGAAATCTGCAGTGCAGGTAACTAAAATGATACTTTGTGCAGGATTCTATAAGACTTAGAGATGGATCTAACAGCATGGAGGGGAGGAATGAGACTGCTATTTAGGGAATTTATACTGCCATTAACAATACACAAGATCATAAAGGGGAACAAATCTGGAATGAGATGAGTCCATTTTTTCATTTTGAGGGGACAGCAAACTGCCCAGCAGGCATATGAATAAATGGCATGTTTTGGCCTTGGAGAGGAATAGACCACAAAATAAGAATCTCCACATTTATGGGTACCATGATGGCACAGAAGGTATCTATTTGACTATATCGCCTGCCCGTAAGTGATAGGAATGTGTTTGAATTGTAAACTGCATGGCTGCTGTGTAGGAGCGAGCGACTTTTCTTCTGAACTGATTGGATTATATGCGTTCAGTCCTGACATGTCGAGGGATTATTGTAAGATGAAAACATCAGTTAGGTCACAGACTTACCCATAGAACTGCTAGAAACTAAATATTATTAGTGCACTTACATATCATACTTAATACCAGTTAAATAGGATGTGTGTTCAGAAAAATATTTTGAAGTAGCCCTCAACAAATCTATTCTTGATATAAAGTGTTAAAAATTTAGTAACTTAGGTATAAAAAAGAGCATGCCTCCAGAAGCAAAGTAACTCCCTGACTTCAATTCTACCAAAATATTTATGTTAAAATATTATGGTGCGAATAAATGTATATGTCCCTAAATGTAGCCATGTTGTACAGCACAGAAAAAGTTAGATTACTGTTTAATAAAATATTGATGAAGCACATCTCTTTAAAATCACAGGTCTATTACCAGTACGTTATGTTAAATTTTGTGCATTACCTTTTAGTATAAAATTGGGAAGATGTGAAAAATCTTGTGGATACTTTTATTTAGGTACTGAATCTGCTGGAGGGAATTCTTAGAAATACTGCAAATATGTCTAATAAAAACAAAGAAGTTTTGTTGTTTAAGAAATCCTCAAAATATTCATGAACAGCAAGCCAATTTTTCAATCTTTCTTACGTTCCTTTTATCAGCTCTCATCAAATTTGTAATAGATAATTTTTCCTTTATCCAAGGAAATAGAGTGTAGAAAGTAATTTATATTCTAATTCCTAATGAGGGTACAATGAAGAGCGAGAGGTAGACAAGGAAAGGAACAGAGAAAATAGAATAATTAGTTCTGAATTACAATTTGGTAGGCCACTTCATCTCAATTTTTTTCAAATCATATTTTATATGTGACAGTATAATTGCATTTCCTACTTAAAAACATTCCTTTCTGAAATTCATTACCTCCAATGGGTTTGAATATCAACTTGATATTAGTATTGAATTATGTTTTTTTAATTTAATGAAGGTATCTTTTTAGAGTGCTAACTCCTAATTTTGAGTGAAAATGATTTTATGGGAAAAAATCTTCACTTTTATCTTTACTTCTTATTTATTATGGATAAAATTTATGGGAATTAATTTTAATAACATTGACCAGCTTCTTTTAATTTCTGCTTATACGGAAGCGATGGAATACATCTCCTTTTTTACTACAGGGTGGCCATAACGTTCGTATGCAATTTAAAATAGCGTGCAAATTTAAATTGCCCATGAACTTTGTGGCCACCTTGTATAACACTTAGTTACTGGCAAATCACGAGGTATTAGTGTATGTGCACTGGACTGAGATACACTGCGTGGATAGTCGGTAGCATAGTCCCACTTGCACGTGGATTAGTGGAGCAATGACCCTGATACACAGATGTCTTTTGGTGGAAATAGAGCCCCTTTGGAATGCCAGCAGTAATTTTAGTACACAGAGGTCTTTTGGTGGAAACAGAGCCCCTTTGGAATGCCAGCAGTAATTTTAGTACACAGAGGTCTTTTGGTGGAAATAGAGCCCCTTCTGAACACCAGCCATAATTTTAGATGGACAATGATAACCATAAGGACAAAAGGATGGGCGTTGGAACTTTGCACTGAGTGTTGCCAAAAATAAAACCCAGAGATGTTGGTGTAAATCTAGAAGTTAAAACATCATAAAAGTCAAAGTACAGAAGAAATGAGCTAGGAAGTCAGGAATGTGTAGTCAGAGAGAAACTTTCTTGAAATTGAGATTCTAGAGTGAACGACATGATTGAGAGAGTGATGGAAAGAAAAGGCTGAGGTCCAAGACCATCGGAATAGATCTTAGAATAGATGGAATCAAATACATTCATCGTTGGACTAGATAGAAATGTGACTTCTATGTAGTGAACTGGCAGGTTCTAGTTTAAACTTGTACAAACTGGGCAGCACCTGTGGCTCAAAGAAGTAGGGCACCAGCCCCATATGCCGGAGATGGTGGGTTCAAACCTGGCCCTGGCCAAAAACTGCAAAAAAAAAAAAAAAACCTTCTACAAACTTTCTTTCTTCTCATTAATTTCTACTTATCTTTCAGCAAATTCTGTATTGGCTTCCTCTCATTTCATGCCCAGATTAAGCAGTAATGTCCAAATGTCTTTATCTGCCTTGTTCAGTGGTAAGACTCTTCTTCATCATCTATATGACTTCAGTAGAGATGAGTGTTTCAAAGAATTGTTCCATTTCATCTAAGTTTTTGAGTTCATATGGAGCTTTTCATAGCCTTCTTTTATTATCTTCTTAGTGGCCATGGAATGAATAGTCCTGACTGCTCTTTTATTTTTAATGTTGGTAATTTGTGAGGAGGGGGAAGCATTCAAAATGGGATCAAGATCCCAATCCTTCAGAGGGTGGCTGCTGTGAATCTGAGACTTCTCAGGAGTCTCAAAGCTCCCAAGCCCCTGTGTGAGGCAGGAAGCCCACATGATGCTGGAGATTAAGTTTTAGAGCCACCCAAAATTGGGCATCTAGGAGTTTCTTACACTAGTACACAGTGAACCTCTAGAAAGTCTCAAAATGACTAGGTCCTGTTCAGGCATGACCCAGCAGCTTCTGCTCCAGGTAAGCATATTTCAGTTTTATTTTCTGTAGTCTCCCCATCTTTCCAGTGTTTAGGGTGCCAATTTGTATTGCAACCTCAATCCTCTGATGTGTGTAAAAAAGCTCCTGATAGTTGGTCTGTTCAGTTGTTGTAAGCATGAACGTGCTGAATTCCAAGCTATTTACATGTTAGAGTTGAAACCAGAATTGGTGGTGATAAACATGTTTAAACACTAAGTCTATGATTTAAAATGCATAGATTTAAAATTCTTCAGTGACTCCCAATTATATACAGTCTATATGTGAAATTCCCCAAGTTTCATGCATCAGCCTCTTTAGATTAGAACCTTGTTTCCATCTCCAGCTAAGGTTTTGTTACTTTTCAGCAGGCTCCTAGACCCTGATAGAATATAAAGTTGACAAGTCCTGGATTGGCTCACATTGTTTCAGGATCCCGCGTTTGTGTTACACATGGATCTTTTTCTTTTAGACAGGTCACCCACATTTCTTTGCTCCTACTTCTCATGTCTCTTTCAACTCTAGTATTACATTCCAGAATTTCCTCAGCCTTCAAGTGTGTTCCCTATTATTTGTTCCCAAAGCAATTGAGACTGTTATAACAGAGCATTTATTTTGCTGTTGGCTTGGATTATGTGGTCGATTCTCCATGTCCGAGAGTTAGAATTCTGAGAGGCGACACCCCTCCTTTCAATCTCTGTCCCAGAGCAGGGGCTGAACGACAGCAAGTGTACCATGAATACACTTTGAGTGATGACAGTGAGGAAGAACTACACTTTGGATTTGGTTGGAGTCAAAGGAAATGTGTATGAAAGGGCACAGATTTGGCCTTTTATTCCAAAGACTAGAATAATGTAAAGTACATAGTCTTTATTTCAAAATATGTATTGACCTACATACATACATAATTCATTAATTCCAATTTAGATGGTTGATTTTAAGCTGAAAAATGAGTGAAAATTGAAGATTTCAACCTTTGCACATCAATCTTAGTGAAGATACTTAGGTAATTATTTTTCATGTCATGGATCAGCATGATTTTCAAGAGTTCTAAAACTCAAAAAAACAAATTTTCTGTCTTTCTTGGTCTTTCTCCTAATTATTCCAGCTTTTTCAACAGCTTTCCATTGGTCTACATTGATTATTAAAGTGGTTTCAGAGAAAAATTCTTAATAATTCACAGGGTACACATTTGCATTATTTATCATGGGAAGATCACTCATCCTGTATCTCTCAAGGCAGAACAAATGAGTCTCCATAGAGTCCTGTAATCTATGTTTTTATTCAATGATCTTTAATCTTAAATTCCTTTAGGGAGTCTAGTGAACACCCAGGCTTTTCCAGAGCTGGGGATTTTGCATTTTAATTACTGTCAGTTGGAAGATGTATTGAATCAAATTGAATATGACTACTTTCCATTGACTATGTGTCAAAATGTACTCTTGTGGGTCATTTATACTAGCATGAATACAATAAGTTATATACATGTGCATATATGAAAAGTTCCTTATACATTTATTAGAGACATCAGATGCTAATCATGGAATCAGGTGGTTATTGCCTTGTAATGATGTTATTTTTGTAAAGGATGCCCCTCTCTAGAACACAGCTTATACTTTTATTTTACAGATGATTTAAAAAGTTATACATTAGGATTCAGTTAGTAAAACATATTTGTACAGAGGATAGATTTGATACTGAATAATTAATAGTTATTATTCTTTAAGTTTTAAAAAATCCTCATCAATAAAGACGTATAGTGCTTCATGTCATGACGTGTCTACCACTGCCCCCTGGGGTAACCTCGAACCTAATCTGTGACTGACTTTTCGTATTTCCATTTCACATTTGCACTTTGATTCCTTTGCTGCTCTGTTTTATTATTCTTCCTGCTTTTTCTCCTCTTTTACATCTTGCTCAGAAAATGGAAACTATTGGATCACATTCTCATGAAGCTCCCTCCATACCTGGGTCCGTGACGGGTATATGCTGACTGATAACACACAAAAAAGATTTCCTTGCTTGATTTTTAGTCAGTAAGCATTATTTACACTTAAATATGTCTGTTTTACCTTTAAAAAGGTAAAAGGTACATGTCTGTTTTAACCTTAAAAAGTCTATCGTGGTATTGCAAAGGTTATTTTGTGAATTTTCTATACTGATCCAAGTGTTTTATTCATAAGAGTAGGTCTCAACATTGGGAAAATATTACAATTGTCTGGAGATTTAAAACAATTAATTATGTTTATTTAGTTCCTACCCCATGAATAGATTTTAATTAGTCTAGGATATTATCGAGGCATCCAGGTTTTATAAGCTAATCAGATGATTCTAATGTGTGGCTAAATTTGGGAGTTGCTTGTCTAACAGAAAATGTCAAATGAAATACCAAGGTTGGTCCTTTTTTTATTAATAACATACTATTTTTAAGGATATGTTTATAAAATAATAGGTTAGATAATAATAGTTAAAGGGTTCTTAATATACTCTTACATGAATAAAAAGCTTCAAAACATTTTCTTTTAATTATCAAGAAGTCCTGGCCATAGTGGTATTGCTAATATTATACTTTAGTTTCCTGCATTAAATAATCATGAACAGAACAAAAAAAATATATAATGTTTTTCTGGAATGGACTCTATAGTCACCATGGGTTGCTTAGAGCATTTTTCAAACATACTAATGCTGACAAATGTAGCCTAAGCAGAGAACAGCAATCTTGCTGGGTATCAGAAACAAAGATGAGAGTTCAAGACTGAGAGAAGTTTGCATATGTGGACAGGATAGTAGAGAGAAGGGTTGCAGATAAGTAGCACAAGAATTATGTTAAAATAATCCCTGGCTCCCTTAGAAATTCCTCAACTGTGCATATACAAGGCCGCTGCTGCAGGGACAAGGGTAAAATAGAGGTTCAAGGCTGCACAGCATTAAGGCAGCTTTCCACTTCTCACCCAGGCGGATGTTTGATCACTGTCCTAGGTTTTAGCTGATGTTACAGAAAGGCCAAATTCTTTACGAAAGGACCACATGCTGCTTATTCTCATTAATAGACTAGAACTATTCTATTTATTTTAAATATCAAGAAGTCCTAGGTAGAAATGAATTAGACTTGAATTAAGACTGAAAATATGTCTCCTGATGGTCCAAGTGATATGGAGATAATTTACTACCTGCCAGAACAACATTGGGTGGAGAAAACACCACAATCACGAAGCTTTAAAAGATTCACACACAATGTCCAGCATTAAATTTGCAAAGATACTATACGTGTGAAGAAGAGGACAAAGTGACACATTTAAGAGTTGATAGTGTTGGACAGAAAGATGATCTAGGTATTGTAGATTGTAGATAAAACTTTAAAATATTAATGAGAATGAGAGAAAAATGGGATAAAGGGGGAAACATCAAGAATTAGAATCTATGAGATATATCATTGTCTTAGAATTTCCAAGTGTAAAAAGTAACAACAAATTGAATAACAATTAACTAGAACTAACAGAAGGTAAGTTTAGTAAATTCAAAGGCAAAGCAATAGCAGAAAAAGAGAAATTAAAAAAATCATTAAGAAGGTATAGGACATAGTTAAAAAATAATCTAACCTATGACTAATTGGAATTTAAGAGGAAAAGAAAAAAGATCATGGCAAGAAGCAACATATGAGGAGGACAAAATGAATGTCCCTGCTCCCTGAAGTGTCTCATCCTTCAGATTCAAGAAGCTCGGAGAACTCTAGTTCCATCACCTTTACGTATAAATGAACTTAAATGCACCAAGGACAATCTTTTGTAAAGCAAAGATAAAGAGGAATTTTGAAAAGTAGATTTGTGGCACTGCAATAAGAATAAATGACTAAACAAAAATTAGAAAAGAGGCTAAGTTTTTATTATCATTCTTAGTGACTAGTTTCTTAGTGACATTTTTAGCATTGAAAGTTATAAACATAAGTGGGAATGTCTGTGTGTGTAGATAAAGATATATACACATATGTGATAAAAATATGCTTAAAAAGGCAAATATACGTATCTTCTAGTATTAACAATTAGGCCATTTTGATAGCTATCTGTAAGTTGACCACCCAAGGGACCATAGCAAACTGGTCAACATGTGGAGGTGGTCACCATAAGGAAGTCGGCCTGCTGGGTTGATACATACATTTGGTACATGTCTGGTCTATGAAAATTAGGTCAACTTAAAGAGGTGGTCAGAAATATTTCCAGAAACATATATATAGTAGAACCTCCTCAGTTGACCACCTCCGTACATTGAACACTTCCTTGAGTTGACCTAATTTTCATAGACCGGACAAGCACCACATGTACTCAAGGGCAGACTGAGCTCTATGTATTGACCATTTCTATAAGTTGTGTACTGACCACTTGGACTGTGACACACAGTATTAATTTACTCTCTATATAACTTCGCTAGTTGAGTCCACTGTAAACCAAGGGGTAGAAGATGTGGCTTTGCTCTTAGTTGTATTATTTTTTCTTTAGTATAAGTTCTTTTCTCATGTTTTATAATCACTATATGTTAGATTATGCCTAATGTCTGATTGTTTACCACATTTTGGGGGGAACGTAGCAGCCAAAGAAAGCAGAATATTTTGGTGTTAGCAAGACCACTTAGCAACATCCAAGAAAAGTAAACATGAGAACTTGGAGAGATCTGGTAAAAAAGCAGAGACCTACAGCAAAAAAGGAGGAAAACTTTCCCCAGTGAACCAGTGAAGCTGCACGAAGTTGGTTCAAACAAACAAGGGCAGTTAATGACCAAGACTCTGGGCTGATGAACCAAGAAGCTGCTAAAAAATCACACAGAAATTCAGGGGGGCAGATTTCCAAGCGTTCTGTAGTTGGCTTGACAAATTTTAACTGTGACAAGAGATCTGGCAGAAGGTTTTGTGTGGTGAACCCAGTGAAGTCCCAGTGGAAGTTGTGGAAGAGTTCATCAAAAACTTCCCAGATTTCTCCAGAGGCTTCAAAGATGACGACATCTTTAACTCTGACAAGTGCGGACTCTTTTTCAAGGGAATGGCTGACCGGGGCCTCATCATAAAGTAAGAGCAGAAAACTTTCCAAAGAGCTTTTCACAGTTCTCTCTCAGTCAGAGAGAAACTAAAGCCTGTGGGGATTGGTAAATCATGAAAACTATGCACAATCCAGAACCTGAGGCCAGAAGACCTCCCTGTCACATGGAAATAAAAAATATGCACATGTCTGAGAGGCGCCCTATTTGATGAGTGACTAAAAGGTAAGGACTGAGAAATAAGGAAGAAGAAAGAGTCTATTCTACTGAACGTAGACAACTGTCCTGGCCACCTGCCAGTGAACCATTTCACAAATGTGACTTTGTAATTTCCTATCTCCGAACATGACCTCAAAAATCCAACCTCTGACCAAGGTGTCAAGCAAACATTTAAAATGCACTACCAAGCCCAACTCCTGCAGTGGGTCATCACTGAAACACAAACCTGCAGTCAGGCTGTGCAAGCAGCTTCACCCACTGCATCAGTTGATTCTTTGGATGAAGATCAGCTCTTCTGGGAATAAGGTTCAGCCAGAAACAATACAGAAGTGTCTCAAGAAGGTTGGATTTGTCTCAACCCAAGAGCAGTGATGCTTTGGATATGCCAGGTCGTCCACATCCCGTGGCAGCATTTGAAGAAGTAGAGTTTGAAGGTTTTGTTGCACTGGAGGATGACGTGGCAACTGGCAATGAACCTGACCCAGAAGCTATTTTCCAAGTGATACTGACCAAAATACAGACCAGTGTAAAAGAGCACAAACCAGCTCTTGATGAAGTGGAAGAATCAAGTGAGAATGACACAGAGATTGCAGAGACTCCAAAAGAAGAGAGTGTCAGACACCTGATAATGCAGCTGAAGTCATTTGCTGTGGAAAATCCCAGGCGTTCTGGGTGGTGCAGCCAGCCAGCATTGAGAACTCCTTCCCCACATAACATTTATAAGAAGAATGAGAAACAGACCAAGATTGACTTTTTTTTTTCACAAAGAATGATTAAGCCATGAGAAAACAGTAAATGTATAATTTTATTGTTTTGATTGTATATGATATTCTCTAATAAAAGCTGTATACAAAAGTAAAGGCTCATGTACATACCAGTCCAGGAGGCCTAGTGCCTTTTGTTGACCAGTTTGTTACAGTCCCTGGGGTGGCTGATTCACACAGGTTCATTATACAGTACTTTGAGCTTTTTCATGTTTTCCACATTTTCCAATTACCTGAAATCAGCATACATTGTTTCATAATAAGAACTGATAATAAAAGTTACTTTTCATGACCAGCTAGAGCCATTTTCTTTAATGTTTGGCTGCATGAGTTCAAGGGTAAAAATAATAGATTTAGTATAAACACATTCCTTGGAAAACTGAAGCAGAAATATTTTCAGGCTGCAAGAACTTGGCTGTTTATGCACATCAAGTCACCCTGGTTAGTTTTCCTTAGCTGTGGATGCACTCATAGTATAAATGTTTACCCAGGTCTTTTAATGAATTCTGCCTAATTTATTTAGAGGGATGCAGATACACTATAAGGATAAAAAGTCAAATTATTTAAATAGTATGTTCACATAAAAATCACATTCTATAATTCTACATTAACTTATAAAATGATAATAAGCATTAAATAATGAGGAAAAGATGTAAATATTTAACTAAGGGACCAGTTGTAAGTGCTCAAAATTGTTTTATCCCTACAGTGGTTCAACTGGGGAAAATAATTGCATGTTCTAATCAATCCCTTCAGGATGCTTTGCATTCTGACTTCTGCTATGAGATGCAGCAGCTGCCATTTCTCTAAGCCACGGAGCTCCACTTCCATATCTGAACTGTCATTAGGATAAGGTGGGGGGTCAGTAGAGTTTGCACCCAAAGGGGACAATGTAGGAGTATGTGGCATGTTTCTTGGGTGAAGGACTCAACTGCAACTTGGACTGTACCTTAAAAATGGAAACAACGTAAGCTATGTATGTACCCTCATATTCATCTCCCTAAACAAAATTTGAAAACAAAGTTTTAAAAATCTTTGTTCCATGATACCCTGCCGCTTCTTATGGAAACTATACACCTTAGCTAGTTTATTGCTCCAGATGCCTTAGTTATGCTTCATTCTTAAAAATTTCAGATTACTATGGGGCTACAAATGATTACAGTGTTTGCATTTGTTAGAAAAGATCCCTGCTGCAGTTGTGTCCCACCCCCAGGGCTAGTGCCATATACCCTTACACTGTGCCCATTAGGTGGGAGCACACCCATCCCCCCCCTCCCTCCCCCAGCTTAAGTTAAACTGAGTTTCTCTCTTCTATGGGTGTGTATTAGATTGTCTACTGGCTTCATATTACTATTGAGTACATTAGATACTTGATCTTCCATTCTTGTGATACTTCTTAACATAATATTTCGGAATCTACTTTACTCATACTTAGCTAATCGACATTGGGCAGGTCAGCTAACTTTGGTGAGGCCGTCTCTATCTCTCACTTTGGTGAGGCCGTCTATATCTCTCACTTTGGTGGGGCCGTCTCTGTCTCTCACTTTGGTGAGGC
>NW_003852449.1:6216965-6222706 GCF_000181295.1 Otolemur garnettii | reverse complement strand
TCTCTCTCTCTCACTTTGGTGAGGCTGTCTCTTCTCTGTCAAATGGTGGGATATGATGAAAGAGCTGAACGTTCCTTCAGTTATTTAATATTTGTGTTCCTACCTTCTGACTTGTGGCCAGACCACACTGTTTTTTATCTTTCTCCATGAGTACATATCTGTCTCTTTAATCATTTAAATTGGTCTTCCCTGGACTCGCTTCAACATCTCGGCATCATTTCACCTGCTGGGTTGTCTGAGGTGTCTGCAGGATTCTACATATGCTTGGTGATTTCTAGGGGAGTGAGCTCGTAAGTCAAGTCAGAGGCAACACAAAAATAAATCTCTGATGGAAATTGTCTCTATAAACTTGACACCGGGGCTGTCTTGTTCCTTAACTTTCTTTTGCATTTTCTCTCTCTTACATTTTTCTCTTCCCCTCAAAGTTACGGGCTCTGAACCTAAATAAAGACGTATCTTTTTTGTCTTTATGACATTTCTATCTGGATAGTATGAATTTCATTGCCTCTCAAGATACTAAGTCAGCTTTTAAGATCCATCATAATTAGTGAAAATATTGCTAAAAATTCACTTCCAATATAAGTAAATTCGCCCTTCTGTAGTTTTTATTCACAGTCTCCTTGTTCCTAGTCCATGGAAAGAAAATCGATGATACCCTACTTGACCTAGATACACTTAAAATTTAATATGTGCAGTTTATTGGCTACGGGGAATTAACTCATGCAGGAAAAATTCTGTTTCTGTGTGTTTCCTTTATCATAATTAAAAATAAAATCTAGGAGGAAAAGAGGATGATTTAGACATCAGCCTCCATCACGCATCTCTTAAAAATGGGGTTGCAAACTGAGCAGGGCACCTTTAGGTGATTTTGTCAGCGTGGAGTGTGTGCAAACCCAGGCAGCGAGGTCTGCTGCAGAGTTAGCCACAGCTGTGGAGCCTCACACACAAACCTGTCCAGCATGTTATTGTACTGAATTCTGTGGGCCGTTACAGCACCACGTTATTGTATTGAATTCTGTAGGCCATTACAGCACCATGGTAAGTATTTGTATGTCTAAACTTATCTAAACATAGAAAAGGTACAGTAAAGAATATTATATTAAAGATATAAAAACGGTACACATGGGTATGACATTTACCATGAGTGGAAGTTGAAGGATGAGAAGTTGCTCTGAATTTGCTCCAGGTTAAGTCAGTGAGTGAGCAATGAGTGATTATGGGAACCGAGGATATTACTGTGAACTTTGAAACACTGTGCACTATTCTAGATTTGTATATTTTGTTTTTTTCAATAATAAATTAGCCTTAGTTGACTGTAACATTTTTATCTTGTAAACTTTTCATTTTTTAAAACTTTCTGACATCTTTATAATATTGCTTAGCTTAAAACACAAACACATTGTACGACCGTACACAATATTTTCTTTCTTCATATCTTTATTCTATAAGATTTTTTATTTTTTTACTACTTAAACTTTTTTGTGAAACACCGAGACACAAACACAGTAGCTTAGAACCACACAGGGTGAGGATCACTCATGCCACTGGTGTCCACCTCCACAGCTTGTCCCCGGAGAAGGTTCCCAGGGCAGTAACATGCATGGCGCTGTCATGTCCTATAACAACAGGGTCTCCTTCTAGAATCCCCTGCAGGGCTCACTGAGGGTTTTACGGTGAATATTTTTTTTAAAATAGTAAAAGGAGTATATTCTAAAATAAGGATCAAAAGTATAGTATAATAGATACATAAACCAGTAACATAGTCTTTTATTTTCATTATAAATACATATTGTACATAATTGTATTTTCATATGCCTGGCAGCACAGTGGATTTATTTACCTGAGCATCACTGAAAACAGTGAGTAATGCTTTGTGCTACAATGTTACAATGGCAAGACATTACCAGGCCATAGACCTTTTTCTGCTCTGCTACAATCTTCTGGGAACACAAGTGGCCTGACATTGACTGAAACGTGGCACATTATTGTACTTATTAGAAAGAGACAATTGGTCTTAATATTATGATACTAAAGGTCAAAATTAAAGTCGGGCCTAAAGGGAAATGATTAGAGAAAGTCTTCAAGTTAGTAATGTTTGCATGTTTTCCAGATCATCTCACAAGAATCTTTCACTGAAATTTGTAGTCAAAGTCCTGCTAATACCATATTTTAAAGGAATTGGCCTTACATATCCTCTGTCCAAATGTATATCAGAAATCTTAGAAGTCCATAGAAGGTTGACTGAGGCTCTGAGATTTAATATCTTGGTGCTAATAACAATTATTTTTATTATTCAGCTGTTCCCCTTGGGATTATGTAATAACATCCTTAAAGGTAATATATTAATTTCATATTGTTTGTATCTTTCTTCTGAATGAACATGCTGTTACCCCCAAGAGACAAATGTAGGAAAAGGTTTCTTACTCATCACACAATTCACATTCTGCGTTAAACCTCAGTAAAGAGCATGTATTACCTGCTCATGGAAAATGGGGAGCTGAGCTCCGCTCTTCTCCACTCAATTTAGAATCTTTATAAAACTACATAGATTTAAATCAGCCTATCTGGATAAATGAATATTTGGATACTTAAGAGGCTGACAAGTGTTATTGTAAAGACATCATTATTATTATGGAGAATTATAAAAGACAATTGAAGTACACGAAGCTTTCAAAAAAGAAAACGGAAGACCATGTAAATTATACATTAATTATCACGATAAGTGCGGGGACCATTTGTGAAGAACTGAAAGTACATGAAATTGGCAAAAAATAAAATGTTACTTGAAGGTTCAGTTGTGACCAAAATTATAGTCAAAGAGAAAGCAAGAAAGTCAACAGTTCTGGACTTCATTGAGGCTCTGGATTTTATCCCATAAATCATTTTCTCTAGAATACCACTCTGGAGCTTACCTGTAAACTCAAAATTATAGAAGATTCAAATTCAGCAATGCTATTCGTTAGTGTTTACTGAAAATGTTCCTGCTCCTGACAGAAGTACGGCTAGGTATGTAGGTAATTGTCCAACATACATCTCAAACTTAACATTTTAAAACCAAGGTCCCAATATTCAGCTAAGGCACTCCTATTCCCTTTTTTCTCACCCCCATTCCCGCATATGCCATCCCAGACTTCTCCAAAATATAATAAAAATACTATTCTCCAGATGCTCAGGCCAAAACCTTTGGTGTCGTTCTTATTCTTATTTTTTTTCCATCTCATATCCTTCACAGTATATGGTGTGTTCCTCTGCCTTTGACCACACCTATCACAGTCTTGACACATCTGGTCAACCCCTACCTAGTCTAGACAATAGCAATTTGTTCTAACTAGTCTGTCTATTTATGACCTTGATCCCCTGTCTCACCAGCATATATTAATGTATATTTAATATTTAAAATTTCTTTCAGATAATTATAAAAACCCTATATTGCCATGCCCAATTTAGATATGATAAACTGAAGGAGAGTTTCAATAGATTTCCCAAGGTCATGCATCCAGTAAGTCATCAGACAAAGTACAGGCAGAATAGGAAATCTTAACCAGAAGGATTGTGGGAAACAGCTGGCCCACTGCGGGGGGGGGGGGCACACATATCTGATATTGGGTGTTGATATGCAAGTACCTCAGGTTTTCCTGTGTATTCATTACAGACAAATAAAAAAATAACAAATTTGCAATATATACAAACATGTCTTTTTATATTTTCAATAATAACTAGAAGTTTTCTGTGTAGAAATACTATATATTTCTGAAGAATTATTTCTGTGTATTTCATATTCTGTGTTATGTTAACTTTAATTCTCTAATTGTTAATGATATACAATGGATATGTGTATACTGAACTTAAATAATAGAATAATGGTAAACATTAAAAAAAAGAAAACAAAATGATCATGTAACTTTAGTGCAATATTCAGTTTTATAATATTCATTTATAATATTCATTTTATTGTGGTAGTCTGGCCCCAAACACAGTCTGAGTATAGCTATGTTTAATTATATCAGATTTTATATTGTTTTTGAGTCATTCCATGCGGGTCAATTTGATAATCTTAGTTAAATTGCAGAACCTTTAAAGTCAGGAACTGAGTCCTCTTCTTTGGACTTTGTACACTTATCATTGTTAAATGATCCCTGGACTTTATTTCATCTGTGAATTTGTTTTGGTCCCTGATGAAGCTTTGTTCATTTGAATGTGAAAAATAAGAACAGCAAGTTTTTCAAAAGCTAAATTTATTAGATTAAAAGAAAAGCTTAATATTATGAAATTACCATTTATTTTTCAAGATGATTATGATAATAGATGGTAATTTTTTAATGTTTTATTTGTAAAAGCACAAAGTTGTTAAAAAAATAAAGTTCACTTAAAAAATGAATTATTAACTACCACTTTATGTAGTTGTACAAAAAGACAAATTAATTCAGTCAACTCAATAAACTCTAATGAAGCAACTGCTATATATTTGGCAGAATGTGTTTGTATATTGAAAGCTGTATGTGCGGGGGAGAATCAAGGGCCTAAATTTAGACCAGATTAATGACTTGGAAAATATAAAATTGTGACATGAAATTCACTAGTTATTAAATGCCATACATTTCTGTTCTTAGTTATGTTATGAAGTTGACAAGTTGGACCATACAAAGCCTCTGTATCAGCTCCTTTAGGAACAAAAAGATATGTTTGGGCCTTCTGTTCACAGTTAGAAAATGTGAGCTATTGAGGATATAAAGAGAACTGTGGCAAATCAATCAAAAGAAAGGCGGTTAACATCTGAAGTTGTAACATCAAAAATTTTGGAAACTGGATGAAGAATCGTGTTACAAATTCTTGGCACAACCGGGAGACTTGACAGGTGTAGGGGAAGATAGTGTGAGATCTGACAAGGAAGTAGCTGGCATGGAGGTTGATCAAAGGCAGGCCAGGCACAAGCTGTGTAGACACCTGGTTTAGGTGTTTGTCAAGGTCAGGCCGGGATCTGGGAAGGTGGTTCTTATCAGGCCACAAAGACCAGAGGTCAGATTTTTAGTCAGCAAAAGAGGCATTCAAGTGTGGGAAAAGAGCTAAATGTCCCAGATAAAAGCACCTCTAAATTAATCAGCAGCATTTGTTCCATAAGAAGGATTAAGCATTTTCTTCTTCCAGGAAAATATTTACTAAGGGGGCTACTTAATGGCTATGTGATTTCCTAACTCTAAAGAATGTTGTAATAAAAATATATCAGCTTTGCATTAAAGATTTCAAAGTCAGTTATCCAAAATAAGCAAAGTGAAAAAAAAAAAGGATAAAAGTATAATAATTAGTAACAAGTAAAATCAAGATAAGGCACACAGTCTTGAAAGATAAGCGAGATGTTAATGATTATTCTGGAAAAAGGACTATCCAAGCAAAAGAATGAAAAAATGTGCTGGAAAAAACGTACAGCATATTTGGCAAAACTTGAAAGACCTGCACCAGATTTTAAATATATGAGGCATGATTTCTCTTAAACATTTTGTATTATTTCTATACAGAGGCCATTTAGAAGCCGAACTATTTTCAAATTCACTTCCATCTCAGAACCTGCGACTAAGAGGAGGAATATTTATAAGGACTAGCTGATAGTTCTAAGAATCCCACACCACTGTCCAAGGAGGGTGAACCTGACGGCCTCGAGGAAGACCGCAGGGCTGTGTCCTCCACCAACTCTAACATCAAAGGGCACAGACAGAAGAGAATCAAAGCTTTCACAGGGAAAAGAG